>NC_056734.1:5882801-5887801 GCF_019279795.1 Protopterus annectens | reverse complement strand
TTGGTGATTTGGATCTCCAGGATCTCCAAGTTAGGGGTATGGGTAATCTGATATGAGGTGAGGGTATTTTTGACAAATACAGATAATCTCCCCACAGTTACTCAAGACCCTGATGGCATGATAGGCACTTAACCCTTGTATAGATGGAGTGCTGTCACTGTACTGAAACCATGTCTCAGTAACTACTCAAATATGAATGCGTTTGAGTTGCAGGATGGTTGCAAGTCCATTAGGTGGATTGGCAACTCTGCACTGAACATAGGTATCTGTGTGTGTGTGTGTGTGTGTGTGTGTGTGTGTGTGTGTGTGTGTGTGTGTGTGTGTGTGTGTGTGTGTGTGTGTGCGTGTGTGTGTGTGAGATGCTAAGGAGTAAGGCCTGGCAATCTACTTCTATTCCTATTTCCCTAGCAAATTCTGTGGATGACGGTAGCTGCTTGTGTGGTCTATATAAACATCAGCTCAAACTTGACAGAACTGGACAGATAATATTTATTAGTATATCCCATGAAAGAAGGCAACCTTGTTGGTGTCCTGGGCATCTTCTCATGCTAAGCATGATACAATTGGCTATTATTTATATTCTGCATCTGTTACATTGCTGTTTTGCATGCCATTACAGTCTATATTACTGGTATGCTCTGAGCTGTTCAATAATCTTATTACCATTCACAAATTTTGACTTAAAAATTAGGATTAATCTCAAACCAGTCCCTTAACCACCAGGGATGTGATTATTTTTTCATCAACCAAGGGTTTGTATTGCAGATATTTGGCTTTTTATAGCTCCCTGTTTTAATTCCATTACCCATAACAGCAAATCCTAGAATTACAAAATACAAACAACAAAAGTAAAGGATTACAGTAAATGTCAACAGTAATTTTTTTTAATGTTATCTTTGCAAGGGGTTGTCACCCCCTGCAGCCTGCACCCTCCCACTACTACAAGATCACCAGCTGGGAAAACAGAATACTCCAAGATACTTTCTCCTCATCACTTTCACAAATGTCTATGACTTCTTCCCTCCCTTGGTGCCTTTTTTGTCAATACTGTCTTCCCCATATACCAACCAATCCTAGCCAAACTAGAAGAGTATAAATTAAATTCTATTTAGTGCTAGAAACCTGAATAACAAATTGACCTCTCTGGTAGCCTTCCTCACCTTAGAAAATACTGACAGCCATGTCTTCACTGATACATTGTTCAAATGCATTAAAAACACACACCCTTTGAAAGCAATCAATACCTACCAATCATTCAGACCCTCTGTTAAATTGAAATTAACAGCACGTCACACCAACAAACTGCACAGCCGTATCTTTGTAATTGCTGACAGATTTATTGAAACAAGCTGACCAAGCACTACTGTGAGATTTACATTTTCTTTATAACACAGATAGATTACTAGCAGATACACTGCACCTCCTCAGCTGATTCGGATTACAAAAATGTCCACCAAAAAAGTATTCTACAACTACTTTTATACTTTTAAAACATTGTCCTTGATGAAAACATTATTTTCCTGTATTGAAGCCTTCTTTATCTGCATCCTTATATCAGTCCAGAGGAAACCAGTTCTCAGCAGGCCAAAATGATCTTTCCGAAATGTAACTTTTTCTGCTGTGTTAGTCATGCTCATCCAGAGAAAACCAATTTTCAGCATGCCAGAATTTTCTTTCATTGATAAGATAGTTGTAACTTTTTCTGTTGTGTTAGCCATTTCCCTTTTCACTTGAATATCTGCGTACACTCAACTGTTTATTGTTAATGCCATTTGTTACAAAAACATTCAGAAGTATAATACTTTTTGTTCTACACAAGCACATTCTGTTAAGCCAATGCATATTTTGTCACATGCTATTTCTAAAAATATCAAACTGTATATATATATATTTTTTTTTTTTTTTATCACATACAGATTACTTATGATACATAATTCTATCACTCTCAGCTGAGGGCTTCTCTGTCACAGGTGGTGGTGATGTGTCTATATTCCCCTGCATTTCCATCATGTCTGGACCTACATGGAAAGATAACAAACATGAGCTTCTGTACAGTCTGACATTTATCAATAAGCTCCCTTACCATGTTTTAGCCAACTATAAAACTATGACACCCATTAATCACAAAGCATATCTAAAAATATTTGAGTCCCTCAACATCGAGCCAAACAAATATTGTGCTTGATGATTTCAGCTATCTATAAATTGGATTTTAGGCCAAATATTTTGATCCCCTGTCAGGAGTTCAGACTTACTTTACTTGGTTATAACTGGTATATTACCAATTTGCGGTTTGATTATAGTTTCCCAATCAATATTCAGATCCAACCACCTTTAGGACCAAACACAAACTTTCCAGAAACCCTACTATATTTAGACATTTTTCTAAAACAGATTTATTGCAGCTAACTGATGACCTGATCAGCCTTGTCATCTACCCACATTTTTTCTGGACTTTCTGGAAATTAGAATGATTTTCTAGTAGTCCAGAAAACACTGTGCAAACTCCAGTATTCTGTTTAACAAAACAAAGAGAATACCAGTGTTTGTTAAAATTAAGACTCTTTGTTGTTTTTTAAAAGGAAAGCATCACCAATACAATGCAATCATGGGAAAAATAAGCCATCCCGCCTCCCCTGATGTGACCAATTACATCACAAACTAGGCATTGATGTAGTGGAGAGGGCAGGAAAAGGGGAGGGGATAGGCAGAGTTAAGTGTGGTGTCATTCTCTGTTACCTCTGTCCATTTTCAGCCACAGCAAAAAGTGGCAACCCTAGACCTGATTTATTTCAAGGGCTCCCTACCTCCCCTAGATAATCCAGAAGGCAATATTGCTGCATTGACAGAGCTTTTCTGTTTACAGATCAATGCTGCATTGTGACAGTGTTCCAAGTCTGACAGAAATACAGTGCTGTTTAAGAAAAAAATCCTGTGGGGTCATCCCAGCATAAGTAAAGTACATAACAAAAAAACTCTTCACTCTTAAGAATAAATGGAAACCCCAAAGTTCAAAACCGAACTCAAAAAATTAAATGAAGAACTTAGGGTTAAAATCAAATCTAACAAAGCTAAGTATGAACCTAAAATCACCACCTCTAGCAAGGACAACCACAAGTTCTTATTCAGCTACATCAGAAATCTTATATACAATGCTCAACAAACCAAACTAGGACAGTATAAATGTAATGCTACTCAGTATTAGAAACCTAGTCTGGTAGCCTTCTTGTCTGAAAATATTGACACCTACCAAGCCCAGGAAGACAAAGTCAACAATCTCCAGCTAGCCCCTTACATGATATCATGTCCACACCAACTCCAAAATCTTCTATAAGCAAGTTTTAAATTCTCTCTTGGAGGTAAAAAATATTAACTCCTTAGGGACTGACAATGTGCTGGGGAGTTTACTTGTCAGTGTGGAACACAGTCTCACTGACCCACTCATGAATCCTTTCAATCTCAGCCTCTGAAATGGTTTCATGCATGAGACTTGGAGAACAACAATGGCCATCCCACTTCATGAGGGTGGCTTCACTACAGATCCTAGCAACTACAGACCAGTAAGTCTAAGCAGCCTTATATGTAAAATAATGTAATGCATTGTAATGGACTTGTTAAGCAAAAATCTTGGAAAATTTTAACCCAAAACAGTTTGCTTTTGTGAACAGAGGGGAAGATCCTGCCTGCTTAGCCTAGCAAACTCACTAAGGCATTGGATAAGGACATATCAGAACACATGGTGTATCTTCTCCTGGCCAGGATCTTTAATACCATTCCACAATGAGGTATTATAAATAAGCTAATCAAACAACATGTATATCCTTGTTTAACCCACTGGATAACAAACTGGCTCACAGACATAATCCAGAAAATTAGAATTGGAGAAACACTCTCCTCTAAAAGGCTCATTACTGGAGGAGTCTCCCCCACCACCCCCCAGCACACACGCGTGCATGCTCACACACACACACACACACACACACACACACACACACACACACACACACACACACACACACACACACACACACACACACACAGACTGGGATCTTTACCAGGGCAACTCCTCTTTGGTATTTATTTCCCCTAATATTCAAGCTGATATGAAGGGCCTCTTGATGATCAAATGTACAGATAATTGCAAACCTGGAGCCATCACTAAATCTCTGCAGAACTCCCTGATTCTACAAGGGAGCATAACATATAGAAACAAATGGTGCCATGTCCGTGGTCTACAGCTAAATGTTAAAAAGGGTAATATCATGTCCTTTATAAAATGAGCACACATGCATCTACCACATTAATGACACACATTTTTAAAACTGTTATAGATATTAAGGAAATGGGCATATCCACAGGCAATGAGTTCTCTTTTCATCATCATGAATCTGTGGCCATTAAAAAGTTACTCTGCCTTACTCAGCTGATTACCAAAGGCATATCTTATAGGCATAGGGATGATATTATCCCTTTGTACTCTTCTACTATTAGCCACTTAATAGAGTATAATGTGGTCTTCTGCATGCATTAGTCCTGACACATTTTAACTTGAAAGACCCCACTGCTTCCTCACTAAGAAAATCAAGGGCCTGAGTCTAATGACTGATGCAGAGCATAACTTTCTCTCTCCTTCTGTCTTCCATTGCATACAGATTCAGGCAGGATGAGCTGTGCTTAGTCTTCCCTTCTGGACTTCCTACATGGTCACAAAACTGGTAACACCATAAATACATATACAAGAGAGCTAAACCCCCCACACAACATAGACAGAAGCAGCTAGCAAGAAAGACATCTCTCCCAAAGAATTTTTCTTCTCTGGAGCAGATTATTTCTTTATATGAAATGAAGTACTTCTCTAACCCTCTTCAGACAAAGCCTAAACTAATAGATGGGTAACTGGAAAGTATTAGGGTCCAACCCAACACTCTCATACTAGATGACTTCAACTACCCCCCCATCAACTGGGAAAACTACTCATGCACCAATACAGCAGACCAGCC
>NC_056734.1:5840368-5862193 GCF_019279795.1 Protopterus annectens | reverse complement strand
CTAGCAGTGGTGGCTGATAGCATGTTTTGTCTCATTCATGTTTCGCTCCAAAGGTTGCATCTATGTCAAGAAATTCTACATTTTGCGATGAATGCTTTTGTAAATAATTTTATATTCCAGCAATGTTTGCTAGCATGTATTAGGTCTTGGGATTCTGGTACAGGCTGTTTGATCCATTAAGCACTGACTAGAATCATTTTTGAGCTCTAAGGTCATGGGTCAGTTTAAGCAAGAGTTTCAGGATTGTTTTGATATCTTATGGCCTAATAAAGTGGATATGCCTCCTACTGTGTGGTTGATTTGGTACTGGCATCACTGGATGGACCTATCATGAAGTATTACTGTTTTTTATGGTGGTAGTGAACAAAATGATTACTAGCTTTGTGAAAACAACTAAAAAAGCTCTTTCAGAACACTTATTGAGATTGTTAACCATATTTGTTAAGCTGAGCAGGCCTTTCGTGCAGAACAAATAGACTTGAGATAAAGCTTACTAGTAAATTGTTTATTTGGTTAAAACATCGGCATTCTTTGCCTAAGATATAATATCTACTCCTCCCCCATGGCACCTAGACATATTGTAGGGTCAAATAACTGCAATTTTATTTAAGCATTGGTCTTATTTGACCCCTGCTGTATCTGCTACAGCAGTATATTACTAGTGCATAGTAAGTAGCAATACTGGACAAACTGTTAATTCATTTTTATGTCACTTAGATTTACTTATTTGCTTTCATTATTTTGAGCATTATTATCTCTTAGTTGAAAAGTGATCTACAAGGAATGAGGCCTACCAGCAAGCTATGAATTTCTCATATCACTTTATAGTATATGTTTTTATAGTATGCTGTTTTTGAAGAAGATATTTCATATTTGCATTTTGACTTTAGCTGAAAGGAAATTCAAACTATTGTGAAAAGAAATACAGATAGCATATCGCTTCACCACTCTAAATAGTAAAACCTATATTTTCTTCTCTTATGCTGGTAACCAGGGTTGAAGAACAGGCCTGAGCAACTGGAAGGCCTTTTCAGTAGTAGAAGACTGTGCATTTGGAGGTCTAATCCCTTCCACAGGGAAAGAGTTTAAGTCCTTCCATGTGGCTTGACCTGTGTTAGCAGTCAGGTAAAATCAAATGCCTTTCATTTGTGAAAAAAATACATGCATGCATGCATGCATAGCACAAATAGTGTGTGCAATGACAAAAAAGTTATTTCACATGATATGTCAACTAAGAAGGTAGGATTCTGGAGTGACATGAATGGTAACCACTTGCCCACTAATGCCAAATATCCCAGCAAAAGTATAGTCTAGATAATTACGCTTGCCAAAGAATGCCGTAAGATATCATTTAAGGAATCATTTCCTGGGAGAAGTCCCTGCACTACAAAGTGAAATATACAGTGTCAGTAAAGCTCTGAACTAGGGTAAAAACTTTTGAAGTAAAAATAAAAGATTGTACAAGTAAGAGGGACCAGGAGAATGCCAGCCCAAGACAATAACTAGAAATAGGTATTACACTTGCCCTTGAAATGAAATACAGATCTTAAAGAAGGAGCTTATCTGCTGTAAAAGTTGCAACATTTCTAAATATTTATATAAAAACAGAATTTTCTGAACCTGCAAACTTTTCATTGGTAACCCTTCAAATATCATAAATCAAAAACTACCAAAAATCCCGTTACCTGCATGACTATGACAGCACAGCTATATTGTAAACAGACTACACATATAATAAATGACGGACTATTAGAAACAAAAATGTTTTACTGTGGGTTGAAATGTATATGACATGACTAAACTATAAAGACGTTATTTATACACAAAGTGCTTTATTAATCAGACAGTTAAACCTTATTGCTGCAACTCCAATGACTATATTTAGAGACTTATCGATAACATTTGAAGACTAAGCATGTGACATTTTCTGCAGTGATATGGAACATGGCTCCATGACTAATGTTTAGTTCTTTTGGGATTAGCACTCATAACTGTTATTATAAAAGAATAGTGGTTGAAATGGTTATGCAAACTCTTCATCAGAACTTGAAACAAAAATAACATACAAAATCTGAAGTGTTGGGGTCTATAATCATCATCATAATCATCAACCCCTTTATTCTCATTTTCTGCGTGGGGTCAGTGTGTCATGTCACTTGTAGCCATCTCACTCAGTTCAATGCCACTCTCCTATCTTCTTCAACAGTTATGCCTGACTGTTGCAGGTCTTCTCTCACACAGTCCATCAGTCTCTTTGTTGGGCATCCTCTTTTTCTCTTGCCTTCTTCCTGTCTGCCCCACATTCTCTTCACCAGATTCCTTATGCTTTCCTGGACATGTGCCTGAACCACTGTAATCTGTTCTCTTTGACCTTCTCTGTGAATGTTGCTACTTTGGCCTATGCTCTGATGTGCTCATTTCTTCATCTGTCCCACAGTGTGCATCTTACTACCCATCTCAGGCACTTCATTTTCATCATCTCTAGCTTCCTCAGCTGCTCTGCTTTTACTGCCCAGGTTTCTGTATCATACATAGTATTGGTTGCACCATTGTTTTGTACATCTTACTTTTCAGCCTCTTTGGTGTTCTTCTGTCATACACAATCCTAGAGATTATGTGCCATTTGGCTGCAGCCCCTTGATTCTGGCTTTCACCTCTTCATTCAGACTTCCCTTCTCCTCAACCACCACTGCCAGATAATTAAAGCTGATAACATGTTCCACTATTTTCCCTCCTATCTCAATTATCAGCTTATTTTGACTCCCCCATTTGCTGCCATTACAACTGTCTTATCTGTACTCAGTTTTACCCCATGTGCCTTCAGTTTTGCATTCCATTCTCCTAAGCTTTGCTGAAATTTCTGCTCAGTCGGCCTGTATGCCACATCATCTGCATACAGCAATGTTATTGATCTGTCCACTCCAAAGTGTTTGCTGATGTTGTACATCATCATTATGAACAGCAGTTGGCTCAGAGCTGAACCATGATGCACACCCACTCCCACTGGTAAACCCTTTATGAGACAGAACACTGTTCATACTTTAGTCATTTGATGCTTATACATAATCTGCATTAATTCTATCAATGTTCCTGGGACTTCAAACCACCATATGATTGCCCAAAACAGCTTTTTTTGAGTCCTTGTACCTGTTTTCTCCAAGTGTAGAAATACCCGGTTTGACTCTTTCCTCATCTCTAGATTTTCTCAAATGTCTGTCTCACTGCAAACATTGGTCAGTTATGCTGCATCCTGATCTGAATCCAAACTGCTCATCTCCCATCTTACTTTCTGTGACAGCAGAGAAATACTGTCACTCCAGCTATCTGGACTTTTGTAAATAGTTATATGTCACTTGAAAATATCAATATGATTTATACAAAAATGTCAGGATGGCCGAGTGGTCTAAGGCGCCAGACTCAAAAAGAGCAAGCTCCTTCCATAAACATGGGTATTCTGGTCTCCAAATGGAGGCGTGGGTTCAAATCCCACTTCTAACAGTATATTTTTGTTGGGAGGGTGGCCTAATCATTAAGGTGTTTGCCTTACATACACAAGGTGCAGGGTTTGAGTCTCACAAGGGATAATTGTCTAGGCTTAAAATGGCTCTCAAGGTCAATTAGCCTAGTACTAACCTATGAAATGTGACACTGCCAGCCCAGCTATCCAGAATTTTGTAAATAATCATGTGTCATTTGTGAATATTAATATGATTCTTATGCTTGTCTTACAAATGTAAGAGAACTATATGTTATGTGTATATTAAACTACTGGTGCAGAAGTGTGTGTAAAGTACTAAGGCTAAAATGTAACCACAGTGTACCTTGCTGGAAAGGAACAGAAATGTATATAAACTATATACCTCTGCAAATATATGTTTTAATAGTAGAATTTAGAACACACATATTTACTTGTAAAATTTCAAGAAAATAAGTGGAAATTGTTTTACAATTGTGTTATCTCTCAGTTTCAGTAAAACAGACACAATGTCTAAAGCTAGAGGTTTTCCTATTGTCTTGAAACAGAAATAATTACTAGGTTTCAAATTTAAACTTGTTTTATTGCTCTGTGACTTCCTAGCAGCTGCACACTTCTGAGAGATATATATTTTTGACACAGAGGTGTTAAATTCTAAGTATCTGTTTAGCCTGGGAACTGAAGGCAGATGACAAAGAGTGATGTCATCCAAGCTAACCCAGCAGTAATGTTGATTATTAATTTAAGAATAATTACATTTTTTCAAACTGTGTGTGAACTAATATTGCTACATATTTAAGTGTGCCAGCTTGCACTGTATCAGAGTTGTATTTACTACTGCTTTTGCTACTTTTCTGAAAAAAAAAAAAAAAGAAAGAAAAAAAAATTCATCTGCTTTTACTGTACTTGTGTTTCTTCCTACTTTATTTTGCTTCTGCATCATCTTAAACGTACTCAATTGTATTTATTACTGCTTGTTGTAACTCATTCTGAGCCTTTTAGTTTAAACATTTGGGTTTCAGACCAGTTGTTTTGCGTTAAGAGGGTTTGTGGTCTGCACTGTAGTGGCAGAACAGGTAGCTTACATCCTTCTAAGTTGGGAACTGCTGATTGAGGGCTCAGTGTCTGTTATTCTAAAAGTGTATTAATTCTGGTTTAAGCACTTGGGCCTTCAGGCCAGTTATTTTACATTAAGAGGGTTTGTGGTCTGCACTCTTGTGGGAGGAGAGGCTGGACTCTGCCCTTCTGAGCTGGGAATTTCTGGTTAAAGGCTTATAGTGCATGCATATCTGAACTGCTTCTTACTGAAATTGGTACACCTTGTTTGCTGTAGCATAGACTAGATCCAGGCCTGCTGAATCTAGCTTTGTTTGTATAACTTGAGCACTAATCCAAGCATTCTTTAAAGTATTCAATTGTATTTATTACTGCTTGGTAGTAACTTGATTAAAGTGTAGCTATCATTCTAAGTCTTTTGGATTAAGCACTTGGGCTTCAGACCAGTTGTTTTACATTAGGAAGGTTTGTGGCATGCACTGTGGTGGCAGGACAGGTAGCTTTCATCCTTCTAAGTTGGGAACTGCTGATTGAGAGGTCAGTGTCTGTTATTCTTAAAGTGTATTAGTTCTGGTTTAAGCACTTGGGCTTCAGGCCAGTTATTTTACATTAAGAAGGTTCATGGTCTGCACTCTTGTGGGAGGAGAGGCTGGACTCTGCCCTTCTGAGCTGGGAATTTTTGGTTAAAGGTTTATAGCGCCTGCATATTTGAACTGTTTCTTACTGAAATTGGTACACCTTGTTTGCTGTAGCATAGACTAGATCCAGGCCTGCTGAATCTAGTTTTGTTTGTATGCTTGTTGTTTGTTTGCTTGTTATTTCCCTGGAACGCTAATTCCACCTAAAATGCGGTTTCTCAGCTCTTCTGTGGATCCCTAGTAATATCTGCATTGCTTACTGTACTTATTTCCTTGTTTCACTTGAAAGAAAGTTACTGTTTGTCATTTTTGCAATTAAGTTACCTGTAACACATTGCACTTAAGTTACCTGGCACTTGCTCACTAAAGCAATTATATAAGTCAGCACTAAAAATTAAAAGCACTACACCCTCACTCCCCATTGGCCCTTGTTTTCAATTATAAAGGAATTCCCAATATTATTCTAGCATGTCCAAAGGTCAGTTGTCAATCTCCTCTCCAGTCCAGCTGGTGAATCTGGGAATCTTGAGGCAATGTTACAACTGCCTCATGTACACAGACAACCCTCTCCTCCTCCCAACAAATTCCAATACATGTGAGAGATGCAACCATATAGCCAAACTGGAGGCTAAGCTCTCTCAACTCAGTACTGGCATAACCAGTCAGGAGGAGAAGGAAACCACACTCACTACAATTCCAGTCTCACATAGACCTACCACGACAGCAAACCAAACACATAATCACACAAAAACATACTCGGAGGCGCTAAATAAAGATCTGCCTAAGCAGCAGAGACCTCCAAAGCAGATGCCCAAGCAACCGCTGCCCCAAAACAAAACACATGCAACACATATCTCACAAAGCCAGTGTGCCGAACAGTCACAGCCCTTACGGCTAAACAACACATCTGATACACTTGTAATAGGTGACTCTATCGTCAGGCACACTGACGTCCCGCTCACTGGGCTGAACAAGGAGAAGGTCACAGTGAGCAGCTTGTCGGGCGCTAGGATCCGCCACATAACACAAGCACTCAGGTCACTCCAAGGCAAGTACAAATATGACTCAGTCATTGTCCATGCTGGTGTGAATGACCTGAGATGTACCTCCCTGGACTACATGAAAAGAGACATAGAGGAGCTCTCTGAGCATGTAGCCCAGGCCGGTATGACCCTGACCTTGAGTAGCATCTTACCCTCACCAAGAATGATGCCACAATATGAAGACAAGATGGTCAATTTCAACAATTGGCTTAAGTACTGGTGTCATTCAAAGGGGATCCAATGCCTGTCAGTCTGGTACGATATGCTCGACAAACCACAATGCTTCGCTAGGGACAGCTTGCACCTGTCACTCCTGGGCTTTCGGATATTAGCAAAGGCTCTTGCTACCCCCATAGTGCCTTTTTTAGGCAAGGCTCAAAAGACAAACCCACCTCCATAGGTATCACAAGGGATAAGAAACTAAGAGTAATGCTACTCAACGCTAGAAGTCTAAACCTCAATATGCACGCACTCGAAACTCTCCTTAGCATGGAGAACATTGATATCTGTGCAGTAACAAAAACCTGGTTCAGGGCTCCCGAGAGCACCCCAGCACTACCAGGTTATACCTCATACCATGCTTTTCGGCCCCAAAACTTGGACCAAACCACAAAAGGAGGGGGAGTATCGATATTCATCAAAGATACCCACACCTCCAGGTTGGTGGCAAAGCACGAAGCATCAGAGACTATCCATGTGCAACTAACAGTGGGTAAAACTGCCTTCCAGTTTATAGCCTGCTACAGACCACCCTCCCAAACCCAGGAACCCCACTCGGCCTTCCTGAGAACACTGGAAAATATGAAGGTCTCTCCAAACACCATTATATTGGGCGACTTCAACTATCCAAACATAGACTGGGAGCATTACTCTACCTCCAACACCCTAGCCCAAAGGTTCCTAGAATTCATAAACTCAAATGCTATGGAACAACTTGTTACCACTCCCACAAGAGGGGAAAACATACTGGACCACCAACATGCGGACTCTATGCGCCAGACCAGAAGTGTATCCCTCACTGGTAAGATCAGACCATAAACTGATCTCACTGGATATTCACATCCCGACCCCACCCCCTACCCAGAAAACCACAGTGAAAAACTTGTCTAAAGCAAATTTCACACTCCTCAAAACTGAGGTGGAATCCTTCAAAGCCCCTGGGCCTGTGGAAAATACGGCCCAGACCACAGAATCCTTTATAAATGCATTCTATGAACACCTTCAGGAATGCATGGATCATGCAATCCCAAATAAAACCAAGACCCAGTCCTCCAAAGGCAGACGTCCTGTCTGGTGGACCCCAGCCATAAACAAACTATACAATAGAAGGAGGAAGCTACTACATGATAGAGCAAAATCCCAAAAAGGGAAGGCATCTCTGATCAGTATTAGCAAAAAACTAAGGGCACTCATAAAATCGTCTAAGGCCAGCTTCGAGAAAAAAAATTGCACAGGACACTAAGGATAATCACAAGGCTTTCTTTAGTTATGTTAGGAACCTGGGTGGGAATTCCCAGATATGCTCAGAATTAGTCCAAAATAACAAAAAGTACACCAAACCCACAGACATTGCCAACATCCTACCTGCCAGGTTCAGCGCAAAGTCCCCCCCTCCCCACCAAAAGGGCAAATATTTATCCCAGCAGAGTGCTGCCCCCCTGACATCTCAGATGCTCAGGTAAGAGCCGCCCTCTCCAAAGCAAAAAACATAGCATCAATGGGGCCAGACGGTGTCCTGGGCTGCATCCTACATGAACTCCAAGAAGAGCTAAACCCAAACATAAAACTACTGTTCAATCTCAGCCTTACTACAGGATATGTACCCAAAGAGTGGCATACAGCAACAGTGGTCCCTCTCCACAAAGGTGGTGCCTCAACGGACCCTGGAAACTATCGCCACATAAGCCTGACTAGCTTGGTCTGCAAAGCTATGGAAAGGATCATCATGGACCTCATAAATAAAGATATTGGGGACCTACAGACACTGGATCCTACCCAGTTCGGCTTTGTTAAGGGCAGATCCTGTCTCTTAAACCTGGTTGACTTCTTTGAAACAGTCACCAAGGCCATTGACGAAGGGAAGGTGGTCCACACAACCTACCTGGACCTCGCAAAAGCCTTCGATACAATACCCCACTCGGGCATTATAGATAAGCTCACCAGCTTAAATATAAACCCCTATGTCACTAGATGGGTTGCAAACTGGCTCAAGGACAGAACCCACATGGTTAGAATTGCTGGAGCCATGTCAGACTCCAAGCCAGTTACAAGTGGCATCCCACAAGGCTCAGTCCTGGGACCTCTCTTGTTCGGTATATATTTCTCGGAGGTACAGGCCAACACAGAAGGACTGTGACTGACCAAGTTCGCTAATGACTGTAAACTGGGTGCCATAATCGACTCTCCAGCCGACACAAGCATCCTCCAAAAGGGCCTCATAGAAACAGACAACTGGTGCCAGAGCCATGGCCTCAAGCTAAACGCCAAAAAGTGTATAGTCATCCCCTTTGGCAAAAACAAAGTGCCCACAAATTACCACATAGGTGGTAATCCATTAAGTACAGAAGAAGTAATTAGGGACCTGGGGACCCAAGTTGATAGCAATCTCTCATTTGACAACCACGTGGCCAAAGTGGTTAGAAAAACATTTTATATAGCCCAACTAATCATGAAGGGATTCACATCTAGATTAGGGGAGGTCATCGTGCCTCTTTACTCATCCCTCATCAGGCCCATAATCCAGTACAATGCCCCTTTTGGGATGTTCCTTACCAAACACCTGCAGCAACTGGAAAGACCCCAAAAGTACCTCACCAAGAGGATCAAAGGGCTCAAACAGATGCCATATGCTGCCCGGTTAAAAAAACTCCAGCTCTACTCAGTGGCATACCGCCTGCTCAGAGGCGACCTGATGTATAAAGCCATGTCCAACCCGGAATTAAGGGACATGCTGCACCTCAAAAAATCCAAATCCCATCGAGCTACACACTCGAGAGACTTGAACCTCAGCACTGAAATAAATAGGACAAGCTGGAGGGACAGATTCATAACCCAGAGGCTCCCTTCACTCTGGAATAAAATCCCAGTCCAGGTTAGGCAGAGTCTCTCATTGACTCTCTTCAAGAGGAATCTTGATGAGTGGATGGGAGATCATAGGTTTACCTCGGTATCACTTCTGTGTCACTGTTAGACAGAGGCACAGTATACTAACCTCGAAAAAGGGCATAGCAAAATTAATTTAAAATGGGTGGTGAAAGCCAAACATACTCTGGCTTGGCTTATAAATGCCCTAGGGCAGATAGCCTAGTATGAACCTATGAACCTATGAACTCTCTCAGAGAATGACTGGGCATTTTGTATCTTGTCTTGGACCTAGAAACATCCATCATCTACATTTGCCTTGCTCTGTAAGTAAGTTATTTAGGGCATAATATCTTTTAGACATAGATAGGAATATAGTAAAGATTAGTTAAGATGTTTTCTGAATTTATTTAAGAGTGTCCTGCAATGTTGTTTTAAAATATTTCCTGTGATTCTGAACTCTGTAGTTACTCTGTTGTTTGAGTATTGTCTTGTTCTTTTATTATTTATTATTAAATATATTTAAAACTTTTAATTGTGGCTGGTTTGTTTAGAGATATTTAAGCTATTAGAATACTTGTTTATGGATTTGGTGAAACTGTACAGGCCACTCCAATACCCTTGCTCTTGGTCACGCTTACCATTTGGATAATAGTAACATTACACAGTAGGATTAGGCACCTTTTATAAGGGCTTTAGCATAGCTGATAAGTAGTGGTCGGTGGCAGTGATAACTAATTTATAGTCTGGGCAGAAGGGGGCATAGCTAGTAAACCTGTGCCAGCCTTCCACAGGAGTGTCTGTATGTTTGTATATAAATAAAATCTCAAAGTGTGTGTGTGTGTGTGTGTGTGTGTGTGTGTGTGTGTGTGTGTGTGTGTGTGTGTGTGTGTGTCAGCTATTTGGGCAGGGACACAAAGCACTGATTGGACAGAGAGGGTGCTGGAGGTTTCGGCGTGACCACTCGGCTGAGATCTTAACCCTATAGCTGTGCCAGCAGGGAATCTTATTGGGGATCTGAAGAAAGAGGCAGAAACCAGTCCCAGACTGATTGTGATCTCTGTGTGCTCTTAAGGGAAATTATACTGTGCTGTGTGTGTACTTGTCATCCTTCCAATGTGTACATCCCTCACTGATGCTAGTGGTGAGGATTACGGCTCCATGGTTACTGGGCCAGTGCAGGGGCATCACATATTAATTAATTGGCAGTGGTAGGATATCCACATCACATATTAATTGGTTGACAGTGGTGAATTACCCACATCACATATTAATTGGCTTGTAGTGGTGTGGGTATTGAATTCCTGTAGCCTGTGTACAGTGGTCACTGAAAGTGTTTGCACTCTCAGTCAGCCATGCAGTGAACATTCAGAGTTCATATCACAATTGTTTTATTTTTTTTTTGTTACGTTAGTTAGTCAGGGACAGCAGGCAAGCATGTCAGCAGAGGAATATGGCAAGCTGACAAGGAGCCAGTTGGCTGAGATATGCCAGGCTAAAGGACTGGTGCATGTAAATCTGACCAAAGCAGACATGATTGCAGCTTTGGTCACAGCTGCAACACAGAATAGCAACCAGGAGGACAATCAGACTGGCTGTGGAGATGTACAACTCTCAGAAAATGGACAACTCAATCTTTCCACAGAGGACTTAAAAATCCATCTGGAGTTAAAAAGACTTGTGTTGGAGGCCAAGCATTTGGAAATAGAAGCAGCAGAGAGACTGAGACATCTGGAGGCTGAGGAAAATGACAAACTGCTACCCCTGGAAGCCAAGGAGAATAAGAGGCAGAAGCAGCATGAAAAGGAGATGCTGACACTTCACCAGAGTCATAGAGGTAATGGGGAAGGGAGTAACCGAACCTCAGAAGCAACAAAGGTCAGTAAATTTCTTCCACAATTTCCAGAGGGTGAGAATTTTATTAGTTTCATTCGTATGTTTGAGAGGTTATGTACACAGTATAATGCTGACCAAGGGCCCTGGGTACAGTTCCTGGCCCCCTTAATCCATGGGAAAGCTATAACTGCAATTTCTAAACTGTCTGATACCAATTGTCTAAATTATAATACAGTCAAAAATCTGTTTGCTAGAATGTTAACACCTGAAGCTTACAGGAAAAGGTTTCATGAGCACAGACACAAGGCAAATGAAAGTCCATGTGAATATGTTGCTGAACTAAGCGCTTATTTTCATAGGTGGGTGAGTGGATGTCAGGTCACCACTTTTGAAGGGTTGGCAGACATTTTTGGTGAGGGAACAAACCCTTAGCACTTTTCCTGATGACATGAGAATCTGGTTATCTAATAGACAATGCAATGCTGTAGATGAGTTGGGGAAGAAGGGAGACCTATACCTAGCAAGCAGGGTATCACTGCACAGGAAAGGGATACCCAGTGCTTCTCATGGGTCTACGGGAACTCATGGTGATCAGCCCAGACTGCTGCAACAGAGTCTGCCAGTAGCAGGGGAAGCACTAGTCCAGGTACATGTCCAGGACCAAGGGTTAAATGTTTTAAATGCAACCAGTGGGCCTATGTAGCATATAGATAGCCCTGAAAGCAAGATGAGGAATAAAAGGTGGGAGGGCCAGTAAGTGGGAGTGACAAAATGCCAACAGTAGGTTGTCTCAAGACAAGGGTACCAAAGAATCACCCTGCAAATGTCATGATAAGGAATAATTTTGATAATGCAGTGCCGTGTGTGCATGCAGTTACATGCAATCAGGCTTGGAGACAAGCATTTGGGTCTGGTAGCCTGGGGGAGACCTAGACAGACCACACACTTGCAGCCAGGACTGGTGAAGTGGTTACTTCAGGGAGGGACCTACTCTGTAGTAGTGAGACTGAAGGTGAGCCACAGCGGCTTGTGGATATTGATGTTCCCATGGGCAGAGTGACTGTAAGGGCAGAGGTGAGTAGTAGTACTCAGACTGACAGTGATGCACCGCTGTCAGAGGATGCCAGACATCCTATGGAAGGGGAGCTGGGAAGGGTTACAAAGAGAGAATTGAGACAGGATCAGCTCTCAGACCCTACATAGGTTCATAGGTGTGTACTAGGCTAATGGCCCTGGAGCCTTTACAAGCCTAGCCCATAGAAGTGCCCGGCATTGTGTCGCCCAATGTTAGTTCCCAGTGCATCTGTCAAGTACAGCCACTGGAGTGATCCCCAGGGTGAACTTACTATTTCCCATCCATTCATTAAGATTTCTCTTGAAGAGGGCCAGTGAGGTGCTCTGCTTGACATGTATGGGAAGTCTATTCCAGAGCATGGTCAGTCTCTGGGTTATGAACCTGTTCCTCCAGTATCTTCTGTTGATTGTGGTAATGAGGTTGAGGTCTCTGGGGTGTGCGGTGCAGAGGAATTGGG
This sequence comes from Protopterus annectens, assembly GCF_019279795.1. Taxonomy (NCBI): domain Eukaryota; kingdom Metazoa; phylum Chordata; order Ceratodontiformes; family Protopteridae; genus Protopterus; species Protopterus annectens. The sequence goes on along the minus strand of NC_056734.1, from coordinate 5,849,532 downwards.
ATTTCTTTAGATGTAGCATATCTAACAGAGCTGGGTCAGACATGGCTTTGAAAGTCAAGTAGAGGTCACTTCTTAGTAGATGATATGAAACAGAATAGCTGGAATTTTTTGAGTCTGTCCATGTAGGACATGTGTTTAAGGTCTAGCATCCTCTTTGTGAGATACTTTTGTGGCCTCTCCAGCTGTTGCAGGTCTATGATTGGTCTAATGAGGGAAGAGTAGAGAGAAATGATGACCTCTTTCTTCCTGGATGCAAAACCCTTAGTAATGAGATGTGCCACATAGAAGGACTTTCTGACCACAGTGGCAATATGGTGTTCGAAGAAGAAGTTGCTGTCAACATTTGTCCCCAAATCTCTTATAATGTCTTCAGTGTTCAGTGGGCTCCCATCAATGTGGTATTTAGTAAAGAAAACCACCAGTGCGAACAATGGGAAAACTGAAGAACAAATTACCAAAATCCACTGTATCGCAATACACCTCCGTGTCTTGGGAAATCCACACACCGCTGCTCTGTTAGAATATGCCAACAACTTTGAACAGTAAAATTCAAACAAATGACCCAAAAATCAACTAATAGCTGTGAATAATTTAATTGCATAAAAAATCCAAACTCCACGGTTAAGCGCTTTCACTTGTATAAACACAACTTCATCAGAACACAGTAACTGACATTATCTGGTGTTAAATAGCTTTTTTGGCACCAAAACTTTTGAATCTATCATACAAAATTTAAAGACATATACACTTATTTCCTAAACCCAGTCCTACCATAAATAAATTGTGATGTACCATACAATATAATAAATTGCAAACATAATAAAAACAATAATGTAACTATAAAAAAATATCTATTAAATGTAAATATACATACGAAGGATGTCAATTAAGAAGTGTATAATTTAAGAATGTATATAAAAATTGTATATAATAATATATAAATAAAAATATATAATGTATGTGAATCAAGATATCAAAATATAAAATAGTCACAGAGAATATAAACGTTTTCGTACCAGTAATAAAATACCTGAATGATACTCCATTGTTCCTTTAACTCAATGCAATACATGCATAAAACTATATTCAGTTCAAAGACAGCAATGGTTTGATAGATATGGTGTCATTAAGACCAGGTAAAATGGAAGCATCGGTGTAAATTTGCCACCAAAGTTCTTTGTATAGGAGCAAGCCTTTGAAGTCTTCCCTCTCTTGGGTCGACCTTCAAAGTCTCTACAATGCCAAAATTAAAATAATGGTTATCACCATGCGCTTTAATATGCCTATAAAGCACATTTTTTTCATCCTTTCTTTTAATACTGTATAAGTGAGAGTAAATACGTCTATTAAACCTTCTTTGGGTCTTGCCTATATAGAACCCAGTACAGGTCCTACATATGGCAAGATATATAACCATTTTGGTTTGACAGTTACTTCCAAAAAACCTAATGTGGGTGTGGTTATAATTGTCCAACACCACACTATCACCCTGAAAAATAGTATGGCATTGGTTGCAAGCTCCACATTTACCTGTGTTCTTATATAAAGGAGTCTTATACGAATGACCTCTCTCTAAAATTAGCTTGATGTTAATGCCAATTTTATTGACAAATCTAGGGCCTTGACCTAGAATAGATAAAATTTCCTGGTCTGCTAAAATAATTTGCCAATTGTCAGTCAAAATTTTCTTGACCTTACCTGTGTGTGCTCCATATTCCAAAATACATGTCCTATCAAATGACCTGTCATCTCTCATCATATCAGTAATTTTAGATGTCTCCTTAAAAACACTATTGTTATATCTTTCCCCCAACAGGGGCAAATATTTTTCCCCCATTCTTTAATGACATAATCCTTGACTTTGGACATAGCTTTGACATCATAACCTCTATCCTTAAATAAAGAGGTAATAAATGTCACTTCATCAAGCATGTCACTATATACAGATGTCATCTTGACTGCTCTGATGAGTTGTCCTTTATATATGTTCATAAACTGCCTCTTAGGATGATTACTGGAAAATTCTAAATAGTCATTTGTGAAAGTATTCTTCCTATAAATCCCAGAACTAAACATATTGTTTTCTCTACTGACTACTGTATCCAAATATGCCAAACCTTTATTATTTATAGAAAAGGTAAATTTCAGAAAAGCATTAATATGATTAATATATTCTAGAAATTGGTCCAACAAGTTGTCTCCTCCATCCCATACCAAATAAATGTCGTTCAAATATCTGGAATAATATTTGATATGTTTCATATATGTGCTTTCAAATATGCTGGTCTCTTCCCACTCGAGCATAACCAGGTTAGCATAGATGGGAGCACAGGCGGCTCCCATCGCTACTCCCCTGGTTTGCCTAAAATGTTCTCCTTCAAAAAATATATAATTATGATCGAGAACCAGCGGCATCATATCAATAAGGAGACAGGTAGTGTCCCAAATGATATCTGCATATTTCCTGATACTACATGCAAAAGCCTCGAGTCCCTTCTCCTTGGGGATGCATGAGAACAGGTCAATTACATCAATAGTCACAAAAAGAAGGTCTTTTTGGGATAAATAAATGGGGTAACTTCTTAGAAATTCCCATGAGTCTTTGACTAAGTGTGTAATTTTCCCATAAATGTGTTGTAAATATATATCAATCACTTTACCCATGGGAAGAGTCTTGGATTTACTCCCTGATATTATTGGTCTAAAAGGGGAATCTTGTATTCTTTTATGTACCTTCGGGATGCCAACAATAGTGGCTAAAGTGGGATAATCTACTTTTATATACTTGTAGATGTCATTGTTAATCCTGTTATCGATAAGAAATTCCTCAATACACATATCGATTTTTCTATAACCAATATTGATTTTGTTGAGGGAAACGTTTGAGTAATTGCCAGTATTATATAGTAGATCATGTACTTTACATGTGTACATAAGACTGTCATACATAACAATACCCCCCCCTTATCTGGTTTCATAATTCTAATGCTTTTGGCATTCTTCAATTCCTGTAATGCCTTGTGTTCAGCAACAGTAAGATTGGACTTGAGTCGAATGCCTGTAAACTGTTTGTTAAGCTGATATAGTTGTTTGGTCACTACTTTATCATACATTGAAATAGTAGGATGCATGGGGGGTATATACGTACTCCTCTTTTTCAGTACTTTTAAAATATTGTCTGTGTGATATAAAGTACCTACATCTCAAATATCTTTGAACTTGATGGCCAAATTCAATTTCCTAACATACTTTTTGACTTCACCAATACAATCTACTATATTAAACTTGTTGGAGGGAATATATTTAATCCCTTTAGACAACAGATCAAAATGGCTCGTGGTAAGTTCGTACCCAGTATAATTATAAATGCTGAAATTCTTATAGGTAAAAATAACACCATCTTGTGTAATACCTTTATTGCCTTTATTGTCCTGTGCTGTATCGTCCCTGTCTGCAATAGAACCTTCTTGTTCTTTTACCATCACTAGTGTCTTGTATGTTGGTGAAACTGCTGTCCTCTCCAATTCCCCCTGGTCCAATGTTTTTCCCTTTCTCTGTGTTCTGTGTATAAAAAATAAGAATTATCCTCTATTTGATGGTTTGGCTGTATGTGATGTCCATTAGTGTAAGAGTTGTATTTAATAATTTTATTTTTATTTGTGTAATGTTTGTTCTTGTCCCACAAATAGGCTCTCCCACTCTTGTACTGTTCCAAATCCCTGTGAAATGTCTTCATTTTCCGCCCATAAACCTTCTGTGTATTATATTCTGCATTCCTAAACTGCTTAGTGTACAGTTTCTCCCATTGGGAAAAAAGTAAATCATTCCTAATCAAATTGTTTAAATCTTCCACTTCTTGGATTAAATGAATCAACTTTTCGTCATTATACTTCATAAGCAATGACATGTATTTAAAACCACTTAGGTCAAAAAAATCATTAAATTCCTGTATAATATTCTCTGTGACATCCAATCCCATTGGGTATTTAAAAAATCTGAGACCCATAGGGACTACATGCTTTTCAATACATTTAGAAAAATAAGCATTGTCCAATTTAATGTTATTAATCTGAATTAATTTTCTACCTAAGGCATAAACCAATTCCTTTAATGTACCCGTATACTTGTCCTTCGTATTATGTGGCTGGTTGACAACCGCACTGAAATGTTCATTATCAAAAACACAATTTTTATCTAAAAAATCTTGATAGGATCTGTGTTCAATATAATGTTACCCATACCATCTGAATTATTTTTGTCCAAATTAATTTTGTCCATACCTTTGTTGGTTTCGGTAACTTTTTTGACCGAAGTAGCATAAGTGAAACAAGGTTTCATTCTTTTCGGTTTAGTGTCGATTCTATTGGCTTCTTCTTTGCCTTCCCCAAAAGAAAAATCAAAAGTAAAATCAGAGATACCCAACTTGCTGCTGCTGCATTGGGTTACTGAGTGTAAAACATTAGGTAGATCAATGGAATTAGTTGTTCCAGTCCCAGTTACTTTCGCTTTAGACGAAATAAGCTCTATACGAGACCCTTGTCCATTCGGTATATCGGTGAGGTAGGTAGACAAATTGGATAAACGTGAACCCTCCTCCGACCTGTCCGGACTGTCTCGAAGCACTTGCGGTGCAAGAGCTTTGCTGTTACAGTTATAGGCAGCCTTGGGAGAACTCCGACACTTGTTAAACTCAGTTAAGGTATCATTGAAAATACTACTGAAGTGATTGAGCAAGGAAGTTGTTGGCATATTCTAACAGAGCAGCGGTGTGTGGATTTCCCAAGACACAGAGGTGTATTGCGATACAGTGGATTTTGGTAATGTGGTAATTAGTGGGAATTGAGTTTTTCCCAAAGGGGATCACGATGCATTTTTTTTGGCATGAAGCTTAAGGCCATGATTTCTACATCAGTCATTAGTCTCAGTGAGGCCTTTCTTTAGAATGTCTGCATCACTTGGGAAGTTAATAATGGCTCCTAGCTTGCAGTCATCTGTGAACCTGGACAGCCAGAGTCCCTCCGTGTTGGCCTGGACTTCTGAGAAGTAGATGCCAAACAGGAGAGGACCCAGGATCGATCCCTGTGGGACTCCACTCATGACTGGTCAGCAGTCTGACTTTGAGTCTGCTACTTTCACACTGTGGGTTCTATTTGTGAGCCAATTTGCAACCCACCTAATGACATAGGGATTGATGCCTAATTTGGTGAGTTTATCAATAATTCTTGAGTGAGGAATGGTATCAAAGGCCTTGGCCAGATAGAGATAGGCTGTATGAACTGCCTTACCCTCATCTACAGCTCTGGTGACTGACCCAATGAAGTCAACCAGGTTGAGCAGGCATGATCTACCTTTCACAAAACTAAATTGCGTGGGATCTATAGTTTGGAGCTTCCCTATATCCTTGTTAATTAGGTCCACGATGATGCACTCCATGGCCTTACATATCAGACTCATCAGGCTAATGGGGCAATAATTTCCAGGGTCTGTAGTCCCGCCTCCTTTATGGAGAGGGATGACTGTAGCAGTGCTCCATTCTGTAGGGACAAAGCCTGAGATGAGACAGTGAGTGAATAGGGCACACAGATGTGGTGCCAGTTCACTTTGTAATTCATGTAGAACACAGCCAGGGATATTGTCAGGTCCCATGGAAGCTGTATTCCTGGCCTTGGACAATGCAGCTTTAACCTGTGCTGCAGTAATGCTGGGTGCCTGGCATTCTTCCAGTATTGAGATTGGTCCTTTTGGGGGGAAGAGGGGTAAAGTTGGCACTGAATCTGTCAGCCAGTATGTTGGCAATATTTGTTGGCTCAGTATAGGAGGTACCATTTTGCAGTAACTCAGAGCAAATCTGGGTATTGCCATGGAGATTCTTAATATAACTATAAAAGGCTTTGTGGTTGTTTTTAGTGTCTGCCGCAATTCTGCCTTCATAGCTGGCTTTGGAGGTTTTGATGAGGGATCTCAACTTTTTGTTGAGGCTAATAAGGGAATTTTTCCAGTCTTGGGAGTTCACCTTTTTCTGCAATGGTTTCTTCCTTCTGTTGTAGAGTTTATTAATGGCAGGGGACCACCAGATTAGCTTCCTTTTTTTGGAGGAGCTTGTCTTGGTTCTGTTGGGTATGGCTAGTTCCATGCATTTATGTACGTGTTTGTACAGTGCATTGGTGTATAATTTGGTAGTCATGCATCTATTTTCAGTTGGCATGGGTGCCGTGAAGTTAGCCACCTCTGTTTTTAGGAGTCCAAAGTACATTACAAGGCCTGAGGGAGGTAGCTAGTGAGGCACCTGATTTTCAAGAGAAGGGGTAATCTGTATACTGGGACAAAGGGGTACTGTATAGAGACTGGAGCCCTGAGGGAGGGCTAGAGGGTGAGAGAATACAGAGGGTAGCTATGGATATTGTGGGGCCTCAGAGTACCCCAAGTTCCACAGGGAAAAAGTATATCCTAGTAGTAGTAGATTATTCCTCCAGATACCCTGAGGCGGTGGCTCTGTCTTCCATTGAGGCTGAAAAGGTGGCAAATGCTTTGTTAGAAATTTTCAGCAGTGTAGGTTTCCCAAAAGAAATACTGACTGAAAGAGGTGCCAATTTCATGTCAGACCTGCTGGCTTGTCTGTGGAAATACTGTGAGGTGAAGCACCTAAAGACCACCCCTACCATCCCCAGACTAATGGTCTTGTTGAGAGGTTAAACTCTACACTCAAGATGATGCTACAGGCATTTGCAGACCAGTTTAAGAGGGAGTGGGAGAAACATTTGCCCCATCTTTTGTTTGCTTACAAAGAGGTGCCCCAGGAATCCACAGGCTTTCCACCCTTTGAGTTGTATGGGCATAGGGTGAGGGGACCTCCAGATTTGATTGGAGATGAGTGGGAGGGTTAGTGTGAAACTCACAAGGAGTCTGTTGTGGCATATGTCCTAAACCTCAGGACAAGGCTCAGGGAACTCATGGGCTTGGCACAGGAGAACCTTGCAGAAGTCCAACAGCAGAAAAAGGTCAGGTTTGACAGGAATGCTCGAGCTAGAGAGCATGCTGTAGGGCAGCAGGTAATGGTTCTCATTTCTGTCAGACACAATAAGCTGCAGACAGCTTGGGAGGGACCCTACAAGGTGGTAAGGAAGGTCAGTGATGTTAACTACATGGTAGAACTGCTAGGCAGGAGGCAGGGACACAAATTGTACCATGTTAACATGATAAAACCTTACCATGACAGGGAGACCCTTGTGCTACGTATTTGCAAGTACAAGGCAGGAGGAGTCTGAGGGGGCTCTATGGCTCCAGGGAGCAAGCCAGGATTACTATGGTGGAGCCAAGGGTTGAAAACATATGATATGACATTGCAGCACCGCACTTGGGTTAGCAATGCCAATGCAGATGGGCTCTCAAGACAGGGAATGGGGTAAGATATTCACAGATAGGCTCAACCCTCTCAAGCAACGTTTCTCAAGGGTCACTTGAAAAACTAGCTTGAGTTTTCGGGGAGGGGAGAAATGTGACACCAGGGAAATACTGCCAATCCAGCTATCTGGAATTTTGTAAATAATTATATGTCACTTGAAAATATTAATATGATTTATACAGAAATGTGACACTGGCAGCCCAGCTATCTGGAGTTTTGTAAATAATCATGTCATTTGTGACCATTAATATGATTATTTATTTATTTATTTATTTTTGTTTGATATTTGTTTACCGGGGTAGTCTGACTGTGTCTACAGAACCCATTTTCAGCAGAGGCCCGGGGAGAAAAGCTCCACATCTAGTACAATACAAATACAGTATAATCCAGTACAATAAAAATTATATTAGAAATACTATACAAAAAATAAGTTGAAAGAACAAACTGCTACAAGATGTTGCAATATAATACTATACATCTAGACAATTCTATACAGTTAAAACATTACAGACAATAGTAGTCACTCTCAATATACATGATGTAGACAGTGTCCAAAAAAGTAGTACATAGGTACTGCAATGTGTGACATTGACTGTAACAGTACATGCAAAACAGAACGTTAGTTTCAGTTAGGAAAATAGCAGCAAGAAAGTTAGTGATGCTGACAGACAGTGATAGAGAGTTAAAAAGGATAAAAACAATAAAGCCTAAACAGTAGCTTATGGATATGGTATAGAAGCAGAGAAGGAGTGAGAAGAGCCTTAAGATCTTGCAGTCTGTGAGTGATTGAAATGTGACAGAAAGAGGAAGACCTGAGCAATAGGCAGGCTTTATGCAGGAGCAGAGCCATGTATTTTTGAGTTGATTTTTTTAAAGAGGTTTTGAAATGGGTTAGGCCAGGCATAGACCTGGTAGTTAGAGGTAGTGAATTCCAAAGTATAGAGACAGAGTATGAATACAGAGAGTAGTCAGGTTTTCTTGTGGGTTTTGAGATAGCTAAGAGAGTTTTGCAGGGCAGACAGTAGGCTTGAAAATAAGGTTGTGCAAGGTGGATAGCTGAATAAAGGCAAGTTGGTTGGGGAGTTCAAGCCAGTTTAATTCTACGAGTGGTTTACAGTAGTGTGTGTAATATTTAGAGTTTGTGGCAAACTTTGCAACTTTGTTGTAGCACTGTTCCAACTTGCTTATGGTAGAATTTTGTAACTTAGTTAAGAAAGGGGCCCCATAAAGAAGAGAGGGAAGTAAAAATGTTTTTACAAGGATAGTTTTGGTTGCTGCAGTAAAGAAATGTGTGTTTCTATATAAGAGTCCTAGTTTTTGATGAGTTTTCTTTATATTTTGCTGTATATGGGGTCAAATGAAAGTTTATTGGTTACTTCTTTAATTTTCATTACAGTCAAACCATAGAAGTGTGCACATGAGATAATTACAGATTTTTGTGTGAGCTGAGGACAGTGTGGTCATTGTTTTTTTTTTTTACTTTTCTCACAGATGTCAGAGGTTTATAAAGGTTATTGCAGCTTGTGTAGGGGCAGGGCACTGTCTAGGAACAACAAAGTAGAATACATTACTGTAATCTTTATTTTTTTCAATTTCACATCAAGCACTTATACAGGTAGCTGCCTTTGATGGTTAGAATTGAGGAGTGAGGGGGTATGGTATGTATATGTATGTTAGCATGTTAGCACTCACTTGAAACACACAACTGTGGCAATTTGAACCTCTGCTTTCATCCCACTCTAACACCAGAGGGATGCATAGG
>NC_056734.1:5802868-5835368 GCF_019279795.1 Protopterus annectens | reverse complement strand
TGAGTAAGAGCTCTATGGTCCACTCATTTCCTTCTGGAGACATTTTTTTCTCTGTAAGGCATTAAGGAGCAGGCCAAACAACAGTCTCAACGAGGTCCTTAGCTAATACCTCCCTTTGACAGCTTGCAGACTCATCATGGCTTGCCTTGTCCAGGAGATACATGTGTGTTCCCACATAAGCCATTTCCCCAGTTCAGGGGTATGAGCAAATTCCAGGTCAACCATTTCCACAAATGAGCGTCTACTGACTAGTAGGCCCCTTGATGGGCCTGTCCTCCTCCATCCCTCCCCATAGATGACCACGTTGGCATCAACTGCTCAAACTCCTCCTTATTCTCACAAGGACCATTCCATTAGTCAAAAATGGGCCACCTGGGTCATAGTCAGAACTGCATCCTTTATTCAGATGGGGCCAGGCTCTGTCTTCTTTGTTTTCTCATCTATGATGCACTCCCATTCAGCTTTATATTTGAAATGAAAACAGATTCATAAAGCTGACATTTATTTGAAATGCCTACATTATGGTTATCAGTGTGAAAGGAGAATGTTCTAGTTATTTAATTTTGTTTACTAATAAATGAAAGCTAGGATGTTACAAGACATCAAATACAAGTGAGAAAAATAAAACAAAGTCAACACCATAACATTAAGTCTTAAGTTACAGAGTTCAAGTAAAATAGCTTGTGTTTTCATAAATGTACATGCTTGATTTCTCTGCTTATGGTACAAAGGCAGGGTGTCCCATTTGTCTGCAGGTAAACCAGGTTTGGAATACACCCAAGAAGCCAGTAAAGCTAGTCAATAGGAAGAGGAAAGATAAAATAGCTTATAGCATATTGTCATTGCTCTTTAGGTTGTTACAGGAATCTATGTTGTTTTGCGGACATGTTGAAGATTGAGATAGTTCGCATTTGGCATGTTATTATTTCTGTTCAGGAGGTTATGGGAGTCTCTGTCATTTTTCAGGTATCTTAAGCTTGAGATAATTGGCATATTCTTATCTTTCTGGAGGGGTCATAGGAGTCACTATTGCTTTGCAGACATTTTGCAATTTGCAGCTTGAGATGGTTGGTGAATGTATATCTGTTGCTTGCACAGGTGTATTAACAGAGGCATGAGTATGGTGATGTGTTTGCTTTGCCATAGTACTATTACCCATATGATAGGGGGTGTCTTAAGGAGAGAATGGTTCTCCTTATCAAAGACTGGTGCCACGAGGACCTCATCATAGACAGAGTTAAGTTTTCACAGTAGGATCCAGAGGCAGAGGTACCTATGAAAGACACAACATTAGGTGAATGAAGAGGCCAAATAATCAAGCCCTACAAGCATTTCAGGTAGGTAGACCCCCTCCTAAAATATTTTACATTTTGATTTTTTTTTTTTTAATAACAGATTTGTTTATGGTAACTCAGTGGCATATTGTATACACAGAAAAGTACAGCTGTTTAAGTAAACGTACAATAACAGCTGATGTTTGAATGGTCACTGCTGCAGTAGCCTTATCTATATGGGTGATCTCCTGCAAGGATACTGAGGATATTAGAGCTATCCAGCTTCCAAAGCTTCAGGGCACCTTCCACATGCCCAACCTGTGTGGAAGCTCGAGCTGACTTGAATAAAAGACAAGTTTGGGTGCCAAGCCCTTCAAAGCTTTCCTGCGAACAGAGAGAGGAAGGCTGATCTAGACCTAGAAAAGGAATCAAGCTTATAGTGCTTTGTAAAAGTATGTACAGCAGACTAAGTTGCAGCTTCTAGAATACTTTTTAGAATCCATTCCTTTCCAAAAAGCAATAGATTAAACCCAAAGCACTGATAACATGGTCCTTGACCCTGCCTGGAAGAGTTTTGTTATGGTAAGTATAACAAAAGGCCTTAGACAACCATTTGTTTGGCACAGGTTGTCCTTTTTTTACCTTCACAAGAAATGAAAAATTGACCCAAAGCACTGAAATATTTTGCTCTGTCAAGATAGTACCTGGTTTTCCTTTCAATATCCAAAGCATGGAGTATCCTTTCTCCCACATTTTTTTGATTCAGGAAAGAAAAGGGGGAGATGTGTAGTTTGACATAAAGTAAACTCAAATACCATTTTAAACATAAAAGAAGGATTAGTTCTAAAAGTATCCCTATCCTTGTGGAAAATGAGATAGGGCTTACTCACCATAAGAGCTTACAACTCAGATACCCTTCTTACAAAGGTCAGAGCAATCAGTAAAACTGTTTTCCAACAATCAGTAAAACTGTTTTCCATGTTAAGAAAGCCAGCCAGGTAGCTGTTTCAAATGGATCAAGGGTTAGCTTCTATAACACAAAATTAAGATCCCAAGGAGAGGCCAGCAGTTTTCTTAGAGATCTTTTATACAAAACATCTCCCAAAAACATTTGAGACTGCATTGAAATAGGAGGCTCCATGGACATACATGCTGAAATGGTCAAACAAATTAACCATGTTAGAGGATTAAGAAAGGCCATAGCATAGTAACTGACACAAATATTGTAAAACCAGAGAACAAGTATCCCTGAATAGGTGATGGGTATGTTGTTGGCACTAACCAGAAAACCGTTTCCACTTGCTAATATATAATTTTGTAGTAGCAAGCTTTCTTGCCTCAGTAGTACCTGCTGCACATCCCTAGTAAACAGGTACCCCAAGGGATTTAAGACCTATCATCCAGGCAGTCAACTGAATTTGATTGGTGTCAGGGTATATAAAACACTCCTGTTCTTGTATAAGTAGGTCCAGTCTGTGAGGAAGCTTGTGATAATTGCCCCTGACATTTCTAAAAGAAGGAAGAACCATAGTTGCCTAGGTCAGAAGGGAGTCACCACAGTGATCTTGGAAGATTCCTTTTGAACCTTCAGAAGTACCCTGGATATTAGTGGAAAGAGTGAAAAAAGCATACAGGAACATTCCTGTCCAGGGAAAAGAAAATGTATGTCTTATAGGCCTTCTTGCATGGAGTCCTGGAGCAGAATCTTGTCAGGTGATAGCTCAGAAAGGAGGCAAAGAGGTCTACTGGAGGAACACCTCACAGATGGATCAAATCTTGGAAGGTGACCACATATTTTTTTTTTGTTTGTTTTTTCATTTTTTTGTTGTTGGAGCTTGTGTATTATCAAAGGAACTGATGGCTCCTGGAGAAGGGGAAAAACTGCTTGATCTTACTATCCATGGTGTCCCAGAATGCCAGGACTTTGCTGATATGAGTTTGGAATTAGTTCTGAATAATCTACAGAAATTGTTAAATTCACTTACTGGGCAAGTGGAAGATTTAAGAAGCAATTGTCAGCCTCAGCAGATAGCATTGAATGATGCTGGTCATGGACAAGGTGAGCCTCTATTTGCAGGTGAAAACCATGGGTCTCCAGATAATCAAGGTGAAAATCTTTTTAAAGATGCTTCTGCTGTTTTGTCTAAGTACAATCCTTTTAGAGAGATCCTGTCTTTGCCATCTGCTATAGCAGAGAAACAAGAACTTAAAAACAAGTTGGCTGAGCTGGAAAATATTTCAAAAAGTTTTGTTCTCTGTCCCTAGAGAATATGTACTCTGAACATTGTATTTCAATTAGTGTTGTCCCTCTAAGAGAAACCAGAATGAAAATCCTTTTTATTTTGGGCTAGTGGAAGTTTTCAATAAAGCTGGATTACATTTTTTAAAAATTCTTATTAAAAACAACCTTAGACTTATGTCTGTTTTAAGCGAGAACATAGTGAAGATTGACGAGCAGGTTCTTCAATTACTTAGAACTGTGAATGAGATGAAAGTCGATCATGACAATATTTTTGTCCCAGTGGAAAGATATGAAAAAACTGTTATCAGTCGGAATCAAAAAAAGATCTTAAGGGATACAGAAGCATATGAGCTAAAAAGAGCATATCTCTTGAATGAAGCTTTTAAGAAGTTTAAAAATGCAGTTTTGGCTATTGCACTTGATATTCATTTAGAAGATGTCTGTTGCCCTGTAAGTCATGAGACTGGCTCCAGGAGAGGTGACGTAACTAATCTGGAAGCAGAAGTTAAAAGTCATGCAGTCGAGTTGGTGAATCCTTTTGAACATGGCAATTTTGAAGATGGTATTGAAAAGGTACCTTTGTATTCCCCTGCTGAAAATGGACTAGGAGATAGTTCATCCCCTTCTACTTCAAAAAATTTGTAGTTGACACAAGAAACTCAACTTCATCTGAATCAGTATCAAATGAAGAGCCAAAACCAGTGCAAGAAGCACTTTTAAACAGACATAAAGTAAGTTAAGCTACCAAGGTGTTTAACTCAGATTCAGTTTTCAGCTATACATACTAAGCTGTTGGGGTTGGCTTAAATTTTGTTCCCTCTCAGAGGGCTAATTTGACTAATTCTCTGTTAGAAATAAATTTATTTACGGGGAAGCTTAATTTACACCATTTATTGCACAATGTTAATTTAAGTAGCAAGTTTTCAAAACCTTCTACTTACAACCCCAGCTTACACAATACCTTCAAGGTGTTTGAAAAATGTTGTGAAGGCGATATAAAAAATTATTAAATAGAAGAACAAGCACCATTTATACAATTTAAATTATGCAGAAAGGGAAGTGATAAAACAACTTAAAAGTATGAAAAATGTCAGAGTGATGAAGGACGATAAGGGAGGGTAGGCTGGTAATTATGTATAAAGATGATTACAAGGCAGCTGTAAAAAAATGCTACAGAATACTGAAGCTACACTGGATTCTGTTCATCCCAGTTATAAGTTTATTCACGCTTTTTTGTATGACTTGCTAATGAACAGTGGTTTGGGCTACAGTTAATACAGATTTATGATAATAGAGAACCCCAAGATAGGGGTTTTCTTTGGTATTCCAAAAATACACAAAGGCATGACACCCCCTCTTTAGGGCCATTGTATCCACTCCCAATTGTATCACCAAAGGTATTTCTTTGTATAGGGATACAATTTTAAATCCATTAGCTAGTGGGCTGCCTTCCTTTATACATGATTCCTGGGATTTTGTGGATCAAATTAAAAAGTTTAATGAGAATTATAATTATGAAGAAGGGGAGTTAATTGTGTTTACTGTGGATATGGTATCTCTATTCACCAGTATTTCACAAGATACAGTCATAAAGTATAATCCTATTTGATGTTTTAGACAGAATTTTCTCATGAGAAAATTAATTTATTTTGCTCCCTTTTGGAGATGTTGTTAGATCATAATTATTTTATACTTAAAGGTAAATATTACAAACAAATTAAAGGCATCACAATGGGGTCAGCAGTGGCTCCAGCATTTGCTAATGTGTTTTTAGGGGGTGGAAGAATGAGTTTTTACCTCAAAATAATTTTTTGAAAGAGTTATATTTTTTAGAAGGTTTGTAGATTTTTTTTATTATGAAGACATTGTGAACAGTCTTTAGAAGAATTAAATGGAAGCTCTGAGGTTTTAAAATTCACCTTGACCAATGTAGGATTAAAATTGCATTTTTGTTAAAATTGCATTTTAGATATCACATTAGAATGGAATATTAATAAAAGGTCCTCTGACATTATTTTTCACAAGGAAGCATTTTCAAACTGCTATTTACATTTTAAAAGCAACCACCCTGTGTTTATTTTTATTTTATTTATTTATTTTATTTTACATACCGGGAAATCCAACTGGGTCAATGACCCATTTTCAGTGGCGGCCCAAGGAGGAAAAGTTCAATATAATAAACATTACAAGAAGATAGAATACACTTAAGAAATAGAAACACATCAAAGAAATAATAGCACATTACAAAAAATATGGCAACAATGCAGTTACAGTTATTGAATGGTGTTGCAAAAATCAAGTAAGTAGAATGTTATTACCATAGGAAGTATGTGTGTAAATGAGCATTCTTTGCAGAACAAGACAAGCTGAACAGATTAGTAGCATTTCTAGTAAGAAAACTGATTAAATGACTTGGCTGATGAAGAGTTAGATTTTTTTTACATCGGTGGTACAAATACAAAAAATAACAGCTGATTATTAATCCTGTACTGTTGATTATTAGTCTTGTTTAGGCAAACAAATAAAGGACTTATTTTGTGAGTTATAATGTAGAGACTATATAGTCTGGTGTATGAAGGGTGAGATGAACAGCAGAGGAGGAAGCTGAGAAATAGTTTGATATACACTGGATTATAAGATGGTAGAGATAGCAAGGTTGTGAGACCGAGGAAGTAAGAAAAATGTAAGATATGTACAATGAGAATAGTGTGAATGGGCTGTGGAAAATCAATGTGACAATATCTGAGGGGGTAAGAGGAGGTAAAAATTGCATTATAAGAATATTAAGAGTGGGCCGAGGAAAAAAGAGTGACTATGCCCACTAAGAATAGCTAGGAGAATAGAGTTAGTTTGCTAGGTGATCAAGTTGGGTTTCTTAACCTGGGTTAAATATGTACTATTTAATATGTACTATAAGAATATTATGAATGGGTGAGAGGAAAAGAAAAGTGACAATACCCAGTAACAATAGCTAGGAAAATTGAATTAGGTTGCTAATTATTTAGGTATTTGAGCCTGGTTGCTTATTAAGAAGAATATACCGAGAGGCCAGTATATTAGGGCTTCAAGGCTGATTACTAGGGAGATGGATTTTGAAAAAGAAGTGAATGTTATTACTTCTCTCTTTTTAGACATAGGTTATAGGAAACCGCAAATACTAGCTAGTTGCATCATTAGCTATGAGACACATACATTTTGCTCCCATTTTACATAACCCCTAGAAAAAGTAGGGACTGATAAGACTCTCACTAAAACACTATGATGTGTAGCCTTGATATGTCTGTAGATAATTTTGATATTTGCCAAATTATATGAGACAACTGGCGCATTTTGAAAGGAAATACTGATATTTATAAAGTTGTAGGTGATAAGCCATTATTTGTATAGATATAAGAAAAATAATTGTTTAAAAACTTTGTTACAAAATGACAATACCTTAGTGGAACCCGTTTATACTATGAAAGAAAAAGGAACCAAATGTGGGTTATGCAACACCTGTAGATATATCTGTGAAGGTCCATTCATTATTTTATTCTGTATGGAAAAAACAATTACTGCTACATGGAAATTCACGTGTAACTTTAAGGGAGTAGTGTTTGTTCAGGATGTGAGATGTTCTATGTTGGAATGACCTCTAGAAATTAAATAAGAAAATTAAAGAGCACCTTTATTCTATCAAGTGCAAAGAAATAAAGAATGCCCTGTATAAGCATAGTAAGGTATGTGAAAATTATAAAAAGTTTCTGTTTTCTTGTGTTGGAACAGGTACTTGAAGATGCAAGGGGTGATGAATTTAAAAATTATATTGGCAAAAATAAGACTGTATGGCAAATAATGTTAAGAGCTGACGAATACCCTGGGCTTAATGAAGCTATAAATATCAAGTGTTTCCTAAAAGACAGGAGGCTGAAGGTTATAAGTGCAAATTTCTAAATGTTTTCTTGTGTATAGTATTTTATATATATATATATTTTTTTTAACTTATGGCTATATATTTCAATGGTTCTTTAAAAGTTAATTTTTAACTAGTATAATTAATTGCATAATCGAGTATGTATTGTGATTGGAAGATTTATGTTTAAATACTGAGATGAATGTTTGTAATTCTGATGAACTCTGTATTGGTATAAAGTAGAGTTATTAAAGTTGGGTATGCTTAATATTGTGCAGTGTTGCTCCTTAGCTACTTCAGTTTTGTGGGTTTTGGTTTTAAGTTTACGTTTGGAGGTTACCGCATATTGATTTTTCCCCCTTTTTTGTTATTGTTGTCTTTCACACAGTTTTACTCTGACAGTATGTAGGATGCTTGCAGAGTGAAACTATATCCCAAGCTAACATGGCTAGTCTGCAGAGGAGGTACAACCTGGTACTCCCGTGCCTGTTTATATATCACATCACTGTGCTATTATCTGTAACAACTTGAAGAGATCCTGGGGACCAAAGATGATTCAGAGAATTGAGTGCCTTGATCAGGCCAAGCATCCATTTTTTTTACTTGTATCCTTCCTGAACCTGCTCCCCAAGCAAAGTCCAAGGTATCTGTGATGACTGACTTTGTCAGAGAATGGAGGGAGAAGGTGAGAACTGGATTTTGGGATATCTGCTGTCTCCACCAAAGGATTTTCCTTCTGAAAAAACACAGCACTGGAATTTCAAAAAACAAGGGGGTATTGGATCTGGGATCAAAGAGACTTTAGATACATCTGTATCTTTCTCATATGGGGTCTCTGCAAAAGTAAGCAATTTGCCTAAATATGGAAAAATGAGGATACCTTTTAGCCTGCAATGAGCTATAACTTGAGCTATACACTTTATGAATACAGTTGGTGCAGTGGGTAGTCCAAAGTGTAAGGCAGAGAACTGATAATGTGAGCCAGACACATGAAACTTTATGAAATGTCTCAAGTCTGGATGAATAGGAAAGTGATGATAAGGGTCTTTTAAATCTAATGTTAAAAGGAAACTTAAATGAGGAAAAGAAACAACAGTTTGTGAAGTGACGTCATTTTGAATTTGGGTACTATCACAAATAAGTTTAGGAAAGAAAGAAAGAAAAAGAAAAATACAGAACTGGCATCCAAGCATTTTCTTTCTTTGGCACTAAAAACATTGAATAAAAACTCCTTTCCCAACTGGGAAGGGGGAGCTGGTTCTATCACTCCATGGAATAGCATGTGATGAAGTACAAGAGCAAACAAAACAGTCTGGTCTGGAAAATGAGAAATTACCCCCTGGAAAAGAGGAATTTCCTCCCAGTGTCATCTGTAACCTCCATGAATGATATTCAGAATCCATTTGTCTGAAACTATCTATTGCCAAAGAAAAAAGTGGAGGTTCAGACTTTCTTGAAGTGAAAAGAGGCTTCTAGGGTGGGTGTGGGGAACAAAGTTTCTTAAAACAGTAATTCTGGCTCATTGGACTGTCCTTGGTTTTGAGAGTTTTCAGAGGTCTTCTTGGAACTTCTTGCCATTTCTTCTCAAATGTCTAGGAAGAATGCATGTTCTGTAAATTCCTTCTGTAACAGTTCATAGTATTTTCCAAGGGACAGGGAAAACCTCAGTGTTCTTCCACTGAAAACACTGGTACATTCCAGAAATAGTCTCAGAGAAAGAAATTCCTCCAACAGGGAGAGCCAAAAACTGAGTTCTCCTCTGAGTCTGAATGAGAAATCTGAGGATAAGACTGAGCCAGAACTGGTAAACTACTCCTGTCTAAGGATAGATTCATGCTGAGTTTTCTGTTTCTTTTTAACATGAAAAATTGGACCAGCTGTGTTGTTAATGGCAGCAGCAGTAGCTTCTCTACTGATAAGCACAAAATTCTGAAAAAAAAACTGGGCATCCTTCCCTGTTCACTCTCTGAGGACTAACAAGAGTGGCTCTTCCTTGTCCATTCAGAGGACTTCCAACAGCTGTAGAGAAAGTGGCTGACCTGCAGTCCATAGTGGCTGCAGGTGCAAGATCAGATGGATCCAGGGCAAAAGATGAGTGGTCTGATGTGAAACTAATGGCCACAGCAGAGTCACCCACCTATAACCAAGGCAAATTGCTAGCCTGCTGTTATGGTAAAGGCTGTTTGCTTAACTTTTTCTTTTTGTGGCTGGAAGAAGGGATGAACATGGGACTGACAGACTGTTCCATGGTCAAGTCAAAAATGGTGCCTCTTTCCCAGGAAAACAAGCAACACATGCCAGTAAAAAATATAAGTCTTTAAAGGTCACTTTTTTCACAGACAAACACAGCAAAAAGCACTTTAAAACACTTAGTCGGCCCCACAAAGTAAAATAAACACAATTTCTCCACAGGAAAATGTTTTTTCACTTATTTAAACAATGTTTAAATTGACAAGAAAAAAAGAGCTTTTCCACTTAAACAGTCCATTAAAAAATAAAAAATCCTAGCCTTAAAATCATTTTCCTGAAGAGAAGAGTATTAATAATAAATAAAAATGATTGAATGGAGGTTTTGTTTTCCCTAAAGGGAACTTATCTTTCCAGGAAAGGAGCTGCACAAGCCAACCATAGATCCTTCTCAGCATAGTAAAGGTCTGAAGTGCTTCGTGCCTAAACTTGTATTTTAGTCAGCTCAGATCGAGTTGCCAGACAGTTTGGGTGTGTGGAAGGTGCCATGAAGCTTGGGAAGTGGGATAGTTGTTATATCCTTGATATCTTTGGCAGGGTATAACCCATACAGCTAAGGCTACTGCAGCAGTGACCAATATGATGAACATCTGTTAGACTGCTTCAAATTTAAAACCTCAGCACTCAATATTACAGTATGCTGAAATGCTACATTTTTAATAGGGTCTATATTATATACTCAAAGGTACAGAATGTCGACAACCTTTTCATCGACACATATGTGTCGAACATCCACTTCAGTAAACGGCCACATCATCGATTTCTTTCCAAGGGAAAGAAATCGGTTGGCCATTCTTTTAAATATGCCCTTTTCCCCCACTTTAGTGTGATCTCGATGTTAGTATATTTAGTTGGGGGGGTGGAGGGGTGGGGGGCAAAGTTGGCCTGTCATGCGTAGTTGGCCTACCGATTTCTTTCCCTTGGAAAGAAATCGATGGTGTGTAGCCGTTCACTGAAGTGGACGTTCAACACATATGCTTCGATGAAAAGGTTGTTGACAGTCTGTACCTTTGAGTTTATAATATAGAACCTTTTGAATATCCCTAAAGTGAGTCCACTTAGAACCAAAATGTTCTAACTCAGACAAAATATCCATTGAAAGTTCTATTCATAGCACTGTGTGGTGCTCTTCTGTTAAGTGTTCCTGAAATATGATGCCTAACCTATAACCACATCTAAATGTTTTAACTGCACTCTAGCTACTGTATTAATTACCTATATATTCAACTGGCCCTTAGCTACAACAAGATTCAGTGATGTAAAACGTAGCTTTCTAACCTTTTTTTCTTGCATATGTGTAGGAGTTAGGATGCTAGGCTATATTACTTACTGTATGTTCCTGTTGCAGGTACAGGACTCTGTGTGTATTAACTCACATTTTTTCTACTTCTATAGCTTTCTGTTTTTTACATCCCAGCCAGGAATGACTGAAAATATCCATTTATGAACCAGTCCACCTACCTGACTATAAACAATAAATCCATCCATCCATCCATTCACAAACCTTTTTTCCCATTTTTGTACATGGCTTTGGGTTGTCACTTCAACAATGACAAAAATAACTAAACAAGTATGCTGCAATGAAGTTTGATTACTGATCAATGAAAGTGCTAAATAAATTTTATTTTTTATTTTGTTGCAGCGACTTACTCTTTTATTACTAAGGAAGAGGAGGATAACTGGCCTAGACGTGAGCAGTTACTTAAAATCTTACAAGGAGGTGATGTGGGATGGAGGTCCTCCATGTTGTTTGTGTTGGTTTTCTTTCAGCTTTTCCCAGTTAGGGGTCGCCACAGCGGAACTCTGGTCCGCTAATGATTGCAGTCGATTTTTATGGTGCCGAGATGCCAGCCCAACCTTCAATGAAGGCACACCAATTCATGCATGTTTTTCAAATGCCACTCGACCGCATGCAGACTCCACAGAGAAGGTGCTCCAGCCGAGAATCAAACAGGAGAACCTCGTGCTGTGAGGCGACAACGTTACCGCTGCACCACCGCGGTGCTGTTAATTAATAGTATTATGAGGAAAGGGGGGGGACTGCAATATTATAAGAAGCATGAGCTGAGAGCTACCCTAGAGATGGGCATTATTTTATAGTTGTAACTAAGGAAGGGGAGGATACTGAATATTTGCATTTAACATAAATGGAGGGTAACAGATGTCACATGTATATTGCTTGTAAGACTGTGCATTCTGACTCTGTGGTATAAATAACTTCTATATCCATAACCAACTAGAATTAAAAATGCATTTTTATTTACCTATAGTGTGTTCTTTTCTAAGATGATGCAACCTCAGAGCTAGAATGTAATTTTTTTCAACTTTCTTTTTTTTTTTTATGAAAACTAAATTTGTAATACAGTTTTCAGATCTGGAACGGACAATGCTTTGTTAATTAATGTATCAGGCTGGGACTTGGAGGCCTATGGAAGCATGAGACACATACACAGAGCTACTGAAACCTACAGTGCTACATACACAGAGCTACTGAAACCCACACAGCTACATACACAGAGCTACTGAAACCTACACAGCTACATACACAGAGCTACTGAAACCTACACAGCTATATACACAGAGGTACTGACACATATAGAGAGCTTCTTTTTCATTAATCCTTTATTCACAAATCATGAACCACTCCTTGTCACATGACTTACATCTAATATTATTGAAACTATTAAATGTACTGCATCATATTAGGTAACTATTTACTTCATTTTATTATTTATTATTCATTCAGTATATTAAAGAAGTGAAATGATCCAACAGTTTAAGACAGAACCTGGTTGTTAAAATTTCATATGCATCACATTGTAAAATAGACCATATATATAAACAGTAAAATAGATAAAAAAACACAAAACAGTGAATAATGCTGACTGTATTAGTATATTAATGTTGGCAAAGTTATTTAAATAAGGATTGACATCACAACTATATTGGATTGCAATGTAACATTTAATACACCATTGCCAGGTTGTACTCGGTGAGCAGTGGAAACATTACTACAAGTGTTTACAACATTTACATATATTAAGGGAAAAATCACATGTAGGCCATACATTAAATAGATTTAGGAACCTGAATGACTATAACCTGAACTGTTTAACTGTTTGACATTTTATGATGTAGCTAGGGACTTGATTTACAATTTTATGTATACGTTTTACTCAAATTTTAGTGTTACAGTTTTTCAGCCTTGCATTTATATGCTCGATTATCCCCAAAGTGAATACAATTTTATAATGTTATATTTTTTTTATGTTGTTTTCATTTGTTCATTGTTTTGCTGCTGTACTTTTAATCAGAATCATTATCCAGGTTGAATGACATTACACTGAATAGGTAAGCATTCATCCACATATTGATTGGCTGTGAATTTAGCACATATAGTTTATTTTCATAGCAGAGACACCACTCTGATGAAGTCTTTGCCATTTCAAGACGAAAGCACTCAGTCTATAATTGTTTTAATAATTATTGTTCTTTAAACATGTGGCGTAGCAGCTTGGTAGACTCCATTTTGTGTTTTATATTGTTTGTTTTTGTCTGTTTTTGGTTACAGCATTATTATAAGTATTTACAACATTTGCATACATTATGGGAAAAAAATCACATGTAGGCTATAAATTAAAATAGATTTAGGAACTTGATTGACTACAACTTGAAGTTTATAACTGTTTGACATTTTATGAGGTAGATAGGGACTTGGTTCCACAGTTTGGGACCCAAAAAGGAGTATGCATAATCAGAGAATGAAAAGTTATCGCTAGATATCTGCAGTCCTGTTGCATTGCCAGAGCTTGTACAGAGTTGGCCCTGTGTGTGTGTGTGTGTGTGTGTGTGTGTGTGTGTGTGTGTGTGTGTGTGTGTGTGTGTGTGTGTGTGTGTGTGAGACAGTAGGGGAAGGACAGAAAACTTCTGAAAGGAAAGTTAGTTTGTAGGTTTAGGGGTGCCAAGGTGATTTTCTATTTGAGGGAGAATGAAGTGGCACAGACTGATGGATAATATTTGTAATACATTAAAACTTTTTAACCATTCCTCAAGAGTGAGCAATATGAGGAAGATCACGCTCTTTCTACACCTGCAGGATATTTCTACCTGTCATAGCTCTGTATTGTTATTATTATGATTATTTATTTATTTATTTATTTATTTATTTATGTATTTATTTATTTATTTATTTATTTATTGCATTTGTTAACCGGGAAGTCCACTGAGCCTAGAAAGAGCCCATTTTCAGTGGAGAACCAGGGAGAAAAGCTCCACATTGATTACAAAGAAATTTAACAGACTGAACAAAGTATGCCAAACAGTACTATCACATGCAATGAAAATAATAGTAGAACAGTAATGAGGTATACAATCAAGGTATAAATATCGAAGTAACAGACGGCATAAATCCAGTAAGACACAAGTATAAGTACATCTGCAGAAGTATTAGCAGAGGAGAGTTGACTTCAGGGTGAGAAAGGAGGGGACAGGGGAGGCTAAAGTAGGAAGAGTTGAGCAGGGTGACAGCAAAGGAGTAAGTATGGTAGAGAGAAGGAGAGGAGTTGTTAGTAGTTAAATGGTTAAAGCTGAGACTCCAGATAGAGAAGTCATGTGTTGCGGTAATTTGTTAGGGGTTATTATTATTATTATTATTATTATTATTATTATTAATGGTTAGTAGATTGGGTTAGTCCCACCAGACTTATGATCTATATTCAGGAGGGGTCTGAGGTTGTACTCATATCAAATAGGAGAGATGTGGCCTTTGGCACCAGGGAAATTCCTTTACTCCTTTTGACAGGCTAGTGGATGTAAAAGATCAAGCAATACCTATCAGAGCTACTAAATCAGTCTGGGGTTGTGTCAATCTAACTATTCTCTTTCCTTTAGTAATAAGTTCTTAGCCTCTTAGTCATACAATATTTATGTTTCAGCTGCCTTCTTTGTTCTATTTTTTTATATTCTTCCTTCTAGTAGCAATAATAAAAACGGTGCAGGAAACTTTGCTTTCAGCTTTCTTCCACTCAGTGACTGAAATGGTGAAGTCATGTTGATTGCAATAGATTATTAACGTACTGCAGCAAAGCTAAATAACAGTCCATTTGAGTTAATGCATCACATGTACTGATAATATGCTTTGCAACTTGAATTATATGGTTGGCTTACCCATTAGAATGTGTATACCTTGGACATGACATAGCACTGTTGAATTTCCACTGCTCTGAAAACAGTTTTGAATTCCTGGTACATGAATTGTGGATCATTGCCTGATATGACACAAGTCCTCTCCTTACCAATATCCAAACTACCTCAATGCAGAAACTGGAACAAACACACAGCAAAACTGCCAGATTTATTCTAAACCAACCACTCTCTTCACATCACTGCCTCTCACTAAACAGACTTCAGTGGCTGGAATTTCCACACCTTCTCCTACAATCGCAACTCAACTCTACCTTTTCCATACTCAGCAACCCCTCTGCCTGCCCTGCTCTCACCTCCCATGTTACTCCCTACTCTCCCCCTGGCCTCTCCGGAGTGCTGATCAGCATCTTCTCTCAGTTTATAAACCCAAAAGGAATATTGGCAAACTACTTTACAAACACTCTGTCTCACTGAATTGGAACAAACTCCCTCTCCATAGTAGATCCAACCTTTCCTTTCCCTGTTTTAAAAAGGAGCTTAAATCCTACCTACTAAACTTGAAATTATGTCGTTGCCTTGACCACATGTAGTCTTAGTCTGACCTACTATATAACATGTTGCATCTCCTAACTTTCTTTCTCTGGGACTTCTGCTTAAACTAACCTTTTAAACCCTCAGCTCTACTACTATAGCCCTACTATAGCCCTCTCCTTTCAATCCCCCTCCCATTCTTCACACTATTTATCTTTTCCCCCCACTTCCTATCAATATCTATACATTGTCCTTCTTTTGAACAATTATCTTTTTGTTTTTACTCTCGTATGTAGTAGATTTTAGACCACTGCTATCAGTCTGACCCTTAATGTTCATATTTTTTTTTTCTTTTGTTTTTCTCTTTATAATTAATTTCATACTTGCACTGTTATTTTTAATTGGTTTTGTCCTGTATGTTTATCTTTGTTTATGTTTGCTGGGGCTCTTTCCCCTTGGGTCTCCACTGAAAATGGGTTGCAATAACCTTTTCTTTTTACAGTTATTTTGTATTGTGATTGTTATTTAATATTTGTATATATCTTTACTTATGTTTGCTGCCCCCCCCCCCCACCGGGTCTCCACTGAAAATGGGTTTGTCTGCAAACTCAGTTGGACTAACCTGGTTAACAAATGTGAAATAAATAAAAAAAAATAAAATAAATAACTTGTAGTATTCCATGGCTTGTTAATATTGATTTTAGTATTTTATGTGGCTGCAGTTTCTCTTTTTAGGTTTTGTTTCTATATCTGCCATTAAGATCATCGTTTTATAGTCTCTGTTCTATTTGCATCATTATGTTGAGCCAATACCCGATATCTCTGGCTATCATGTTACAGTTGGATATTGCTAATTATACAATGATTGTCCATTAATATTAAAACACTAGCACACTGATTGGCCAGTCCAACCAGCGTGCCCATTGTAAATTGGAAACTGTACCAACTGGAAAAGATCCGGTCGCCTGGACTTTTTTCTGTTAGTAAGTCTCGTAATTTTATTACTTTTCTTTTTTTATTTTAACTAAAAAAAGAAACCGGAAGATGTAAACCAAACGAGGGAGTCGGCACAGACAAAAATAAAATGATAATCAGGTAAGTTTACAAAATTAAAGAAACGTACCTGATTATCGTTTTATTTTTGTCTGTCCCAGCTCTCCTGAAACTAAACATCTCCAGATTTCTTTTTTACTTTTTTTTTTCATTTTTAATTAAAAAAAGAAAAAAAGAAAAAAAGCAACTGAGATCTTCCATTCTCCATTGCTTCCTCTACTCAGTTCTGATATACTGCGTAAGCGTGGGAACACAAGTTCCATACGCATGTGCAGTACATCAGAAAAAGTCCCAGAATAGCAGAAAACCACGGAAGGGCACCACGGAGGTATTATACAAAGACACTATTTAAGAAAAGTTAAGTATTTTTCTTCTTAATAATGTCATTGTATAAAAGCAATGACCCATGTCTGGGTGTGGGCAATGCTAGATTTAACCACCGTTGTCTTTGTTTGGTCACTTTGGCTTTTCCCTCGTGACCAAACCACACCAAACGTGGGTAAATCTACCATTACCCACACCCAGACATGGGTTATTGCTTAAATATAAACCCTATACCTTTTGCTATATTTGATTTCAAGGTGGAATAATAGCTTTATCATCATTAAACAAGATCATTTGTATGCAAAGTAATTCCTCTGGGAATGTACAGTATGGCTTTACTAGCATAAGAAGTTGCTTCCCACTGTTTCTCTGGAAATGTATTTTGTGGCTTTACTGTCAGATGAATTTGCTTCACACTGCTTCTCTGGGAATGTACAGTATGATTTTACTAGCAGATGAAGTTGTTTCATGCTATTTCTCTCAGAATTTATAGTATGGCTTTATTAGCAGATGAATTTGCTTCATACCATTTCTCTGGGAATGTACAGAATGGCTTTACTAGCATAAGAATTTGCTTCACACTATTTCCGTGGGAATGTCTCATATGGCTTTATTAGCAGATAAAGTTGCTTTTATACTCTTTCTCTGGGAATGTACAGCATGGTTTTATTAGCAAATTAATTTAGTTCACACGGTTACTCAGGGAATGCTTTACTAGCATACAAATTTGCTTCACACCATTTCCCTGGGATAGCATCATATGGCTTTATTAGCAGATGAAGTTGCTTTTGCACTCTTTCTCTGGGAATGTACAGTATGGCTTTATTAGTGAATTAATTTAGTTGACACCGTTTCTTAGGGAATGTATAGTATGGCTTTACTAGCATACAAATTTGCTTCACACCATTTCTGTGGGAATGTATCATATGGCTTTATTAGCAGATGAAGTTGCTTTTATACTCTTTCTCTGGGAATGTACAGTATGGCTTTATTAGCAAATGAATTTAGTTCACACCATTTCTCAGGGAATGCACAATATGGCTTTACTAGCATACAAATTTGCTTCACACCATTTCCCTGGGAATGCATCATATGGTTTTATTAGCAGATAAAGTTTCTTCACATCATTTCGCAGGAATGTATCATATGGCTTTATTAGCAGATGAAGTTTCTTCACACCATTTCTCAGGAATGTATCATATGGCTTTATTAGCAGATGAAGTTTCTTCACACCATTTCTCAGGAATGTATCATATGGCTTTATTAGCAGATGAAGTTGCTTCGTACAACTCTAAACTATCACCTACTCAACAGATGTTTTAAAGATACAGATGCAATATGGAAGTGTGATATGAACTTAGACAGGTGTACATCATGCCCAAAGAATTACACTAATCAAATTCTGCATGTAGGAGTGTGCATATTTACTACGGCATTCAATTCATCAGTATCTGACTGTAACCCATCAGCAGTGCATAAATAATCACTGTACCTTAAAAATGCAATGCCTGTCTGATGATTAGCCTTGTTTAATTTCAATCCTTGTGACCATGGTCTATCTAATAACTAAATCAATGTTATTATGGCCTTGCTCTGCAGCATCCCCCATGAGAATATCAATATTACTCCCAACATCTTCTAGACCCTCAGTTCTATTAACATCTGAATCTAATATGTGACATCAACAAAACCTGCTGGAGAGACAGGTTTGTCTCTCAGAGGCTGCCCTGTCTCTGGAATAGACTTCCCATACATGACAAACAGAGCATCTCGCTGAACCTCTTCAAGTGCAACTTTGATGAGTGGATGAGAAACCACAAATGTGTCCCAGGGATTCCACCTGTGTCCCTCACTGACAGGGGCGACAGGTGCTGACTGAGGTTTCTTTTTGGGGATAAACTCTTGGCTAGGCTTGTAAGGGCCCCAGGGCCATTAGCCTAGTAACCTCCTATGCACATTAGAACACCTCTGGTACAGATGAAATTCCTTTCAGTAGTCTAAGGAAAGCTATTGCTACCCAATACTGTATTGCATGAACAGACTTTAGAGCATGCTCATCCTGTTTAAACTGTCAAAATCTTTGATTTGCATCCAATACTGAGAAGAAATTTCACTGGTAGTAGTGGTAGTTACTAGTTTGCCAGTCTGTAATAAGTAGTACTCTCTCGGACACCATTTGTTGAGTTCTTCTGGGTCAGTACTGATCCTAAAATTGTCTTGCTTCACAACATTTAACATTTTATTAAAAAAATTCAGTAGGCTTTAACGATTTAATGAAAACACCAAACAATGGTATGCATTTAACTTCATTCTCTAACTTCCTTTTACAGCAACAGATAATCTGAATGGCATACATTTCACTGGCATGACTTCTGGTGACAATTTAATATGATACTCAGAATTCAAGATTGTTGGATACTAAAGACAATTGGAATATCTCACTAGGAAATCAGTCTTTGTTCCTGTACTCTGGAGTTTATGGTTCAACATTTGCAATAATACACTTTCTTAAAACTAACATATTTTTACTGCTTTCTCATTTCTGTGAATATTTTACAAAAACAGTTCCAAAAATATTGCCTTTTATTCAATTTGTTTACTTTATAGCATGCATTTTAATAATCTCTCCTTTGAATCAACAATAAAATCAACAAACGAAAAAAAGTAAAAAAAAAAAAAAACAGGCTGAACAACTGCATATAACTGATGCTATGAGAATTGCCCTCTATGCTGTTACCCAATGAAGATATTTAGGAATTATTGTGGGTTTAAGCCACACATTTCTTTTACATGCCAAAGCTCAAACACTTTAAGTATTA
Source organism: Protopterus annectens (assembly GCF_019279795.1). Classification (NCBI taxonomy): domain Eukaryota; kingdom Metazoa; phylum Chordata; order Ceratodontiformes; family Protopteridae; genus Protopterus; species Protopterus annectens. The sequence goes on along the minus strand of NC_056734.1, from coordinate 5,815,841 downwards.
ATATGTTGAATAAATAAAAAAGTTGGTGTCCGCTCCTGTTAACTTGTCAAGCCAAAAAGCAAGAAGCAGAAACAAACCAAGTTACCTTTGTTAGTGATTAGTCCCGATCTATTCAGACCAAAAAGAAATTTAGTGTCTGCTCCTGTTAACTTGTAATAAACCAAAAGGCAAGTAACAAAAACATACCAAGATTCTGCTGTCGGTAGTTAGTCCCGGTCTATTCAGACCATAATCCAGCAAAAAAATTAGCTTAATGAAAAATTAACCAAGATTCTGCTGTCGATAGTTAGTCCCGGTCTATTCAGACCAAAGTCCAGCGAAAAAGTAACTAGGTTAAAAGCTAGTACAAAAGTAAAAACGACTCTGCAGTCAAGTAGTACGTAATATCAAACGACACCAAATAATGATAAAAGTTAATTTATTGGATCCACAAGTTAAATAATGGTAAGCGCTTTCGCAACAAGTGCTTTTTAATATTATATATTTCAAATTAATTCAAGAAATAGATATGTCACATTTTGTATTATGGTATCTTTATATATATATATATATATACTTTTTATATATGCTTCATATTGTTTATATAGTTTATAAATATATGTTTATGTATGTGTTGATGTAGAATTGCATATTTCTTTAAGTGGCTAATTCCTTCTGCTCATTAAGTCACAATGAATTAAGTATAAAATGGGCATGCTGGTTGAATGATAAAGTATTGGTTTGAAAAATGCTTTTTGGCTTGACAAGTTAACAGGAGCAGACACCAACTTTTTTATTTATTCAACATATTCTGGCTTTTATACATTTGGTGCCATTTGCGGCAAAGTGTGCAGCAGGTCTTTTTATTTTTATTTTTGACTTTAAGTATTAAAACAATTTCAAATGTGTACAAAATCTACCACTCACTTTCCATGGAAGGCATCAAAGTCAGTGCCTTTAACGTCCTTCTTCCCACACTTGAAGACTCACTCTCCATCATTCCTCTGCAGTCCCCTGAAAATTTGATCTGCATGCAAAAAACTGAGAACAACATAGTAAAATTCATCCATCTAAACTGCTGCAATGAGCAGCAACGTGTAAACATTTGTAAAGAAATTTGTTGCCTGTACCAGCTAAGATTTCCCTTCCACTGAACTGTTTTCTATTCAAGCTTATTATTCTCCACTGCTGTCCACATCTATTAAATAAACTAAAATTTAGTTGTATCCTCCGCTCACTTCAAAATCAGGGTATGAGTGTACTCTCCAGTCCACTGTATATATACTAGCAGTAACTAAAACATTCATTTGCATTGTACTCAACACCTTGAACAGGCTACCCCAGAAAATAAGTTACAAAACTGAATTCAAAAACTTTAGAAGCAAATTCAAAGACTACTTTATACAAGAAAATAAATATGTCTACTGTGATTCTCTAAACACTATGCAACACCATCTTGTCATGTTAAACTATGAAATTAACAATAATCTGTGATCAGATTTCCATCTACATTTCAGCCCTTATTCCCCACCCCAACAAAATATATCTCCTTCCCCTTTCAAAATATATTTTTCTCACCATTATTACCTCTTCATCTTTATGATCTCTACTGTTGAACTTTTAAATGTATATGTTGTGAGGGACTTGGGCACCCAGGTGACAGCAACCTGACCTTTGACTACCACGTTGTCTCAGTTGTACGGAAGGCTTTCTACATGGCCCACTCATAAGTAAGGTTATTTCATCCAGGAACAAGGAGGTCATAACATCCCTTTACTACTCCCTTATAATCAGACCCATTATCGAATACAATGCCCCCTTCGGCATGTACCTTGCCAAGCACATGCAGCAGTTGGAGAGACCACAGAGGTACCTGACCAGGAAAATCCAGGATCTCAAACACCTATCCTATACAGATAGGCTAAAAGCCCTGTCCCTCTACTCAGTCTCATACAGACTGCTCAGAAGTGACCTGTGTCTGGCATACAAGGCCATTTCAGACCCAGTCTTGATGGAGTTGCTGCATATCCAAACTCCACTCTCGCAACCCACACGCAAGGCCTTAACCTGGTCTGTGACATTAATAGAACTTGCTGGAGGGATACATTTGTGTCCCTAAGACTCCCTCATCTGTAGAATAGACTCTCTCTCCCCGTCAAGTAGAGTACCTCTCTATCCCGCTTTAAAAGGAACCTGGATGACTGGAGGGAAACAGAAAATACACCCCTGGGATCCCACCTGTGTCCCTGCTGGACAAGGGAAACAGGTGCTGTCTTTGAGGGAACATGGGCAAAATTTTTGGCTAGGCTTATAAGGGCCTCTGGGCCAATAGCCTAGTATCATCCTATGAAGCTATGTGGCCACCCAACAAGTAAGGGACAACAGCAATGATTGATGATATGGTACTCTACACTAGACCCTTGTGTGACATAATTCTAAATCAGCTTCATTGCATTTGATCATCAGTGGAACCAGTAAGTACATGTAGCACAGGCTTCTGCTATGCCATCAGAGACCAGTAATTATAGATTCATAGACTCTGCAGTTTTTACTAATGCCATCAGGTCCTTAGCAGATCTGGATCACACACAAGTGGTGGCATGGCTGCTTTTTGATTTAACTCCATGAATTACAGCTATGAATGTAACAAGTATGCTGATGCATATTCAGAAATAAATACAGGCTTAAGTAAGCATTTTAAGATGACTCCTGTAGGCATAAAATGGAGGTAGTTTACAGAAATGATGGTTAAAAATGTATGATCTCAAAAACGAGGAACTCTAAGTTGATAAGAAGTGCATTCTAAAGTAAGTGGAAGGGACGTCCATGATGGCTGATGATGGAACACTGTGTTGACACTAAAAATCAAGAAAACAATATTCCTATATTATTAAAACACCAGCAAAATATCCATATGGGGAGGGCTCACCTCCATATTCACCACCACTACTTAACTATACTAACTTTGTTGTTATACAGTCTTTGTGAAAGGGTAAAAAATGTGGCAATGGGCAACTTTTCCCTTATCTAGTCTGAAGTAATTGCTGCTGATGACAGTTTATTCAAACTGCACTTGTGGTTCATAACACTATAAATCCACACATATCCTCCTAATGCCTCAGCTCAAGTTTTCCAAAATCAGCCTGTCAAGAGTTTCAACATAGACCAGAAACAACAAAAGCCGTAAAGCAAAAATCATAATAAGAAAACAGGATCTTGTTGTTTCTGATCTGATATTAATGCAACTGATAAAAAGCCATCCAACATCAGGGGAGGGTATTAGTTATCTTGATGCAAACATGATGTCAGTAGGATTTATAAATTAAATCAAGCTGCATGTGGGAATAGCTGTGAAGGAACAGCTGCAATGAGGAAGACAGTTTTATCAGTGATAAACGTATTGATAAAACAATTGAATGGCCATAACATTTCTTGTTTCCAACACTCTTAATTAAGATAGTCTACAATGATGTATTCTTTCAGTAAAGTATCAAAGTGTGTGTGTGTGTGTGTGTGTGTGTGTGTGTGTGTGTGTGTGTGTGTGTGTGTGTGTGTGTGTGTGTGTGTGTGTGTGTAGACAGAAAGGTGATTTTTGGACAGAAAATTAAAAAAAGAAACATTTTGCTCTAGACTGGAAAAGTGACAGCAAGCATAGCAATGGTGTGTGGTGAAAAAATGTCTGTATTGTTAGTATGGGTTTATATATGAAAAGTCAAAAATGCAAAGTTATATTCTTAATTTAATGCAGTATTATAACACCATCTGTTTTAAACTGTTTCATCTCAAAAGTTTGACAAAGTAATTGATAGATAATATACAGTGACTGCAACTACAACATTTTTCTAAGAGCAACATTAAGTAAGTTAGGGAGAAGTATTACAGCTACCATATTCATAAAAAATTCTGAGTAAACCAATATAATGTTTATTTTGAAAGCAGATATTGAAAAGTGCTGAAGTTAGAGGTGCGTGGCCAGGATGGGCACAGAGTGACAGCAGAATTCAACAGCTCCATTAAAGAATTTTTATCTACACTGGAATATTGTCTTCTAACTAGATATATGGAACTTTTTTCATCTAAACTTATAATAATCAACAATATCTACAATAATATATACAAAAAAACAAAGAGAAGACAGATTTTCCAGTCAAAATATACTTTTAAAACTACTCCTCGTCTGAAGAAGGAATACAACATGAGCTTCACAAAGACCAGCAATCAAGATTCCAGCCTCAAAAGAGAAATTCAAACTCTGATATCAAACATCCAGGGCCTAACTACAAAAAGTGATAAAATAGACATCAAAACAGATCATTTCAAAGAAAAAAAATAAACAACTGGATTTACTACATCAGGACTTACAACAACAAAAAAAAAAACAAATAACAGGCATAGAAGAAGCACTAAATGATATGGACAGCAGAGTAATGGAAAATGAATGTAATGTAGAGTTTTTACTTAAGCAAAACACCATGCTACAGAATAAACTTGATGATCTTGAGAACAGATCCCATCGTAACAACTTAAGGATTTTTGGATTACCTAAAAACATAGAGGGAAATAATATGAAAAGTTTTCTCACTGTCTGGCTACCAAAAACTCTTGACCTACCAGAAGCTGTGTCATTTGTCATAGAAAGAACCCACCGGTCACTAACTACAATCAACACTATCAATAAAAAACAACATAGATCTGTTATAGTCAAATGTCTTTCCTTGTCTGACAAAGAACTGTTTTTTAAAGACTGTCTGGTCCAAATCTCCAATAAAATTTAATGACACTATAATACGTTTTGACAATGACTATTCATCTATGGTAATTGCCAAATGGAAAATATTCCTACCTCTGATAAAAGAACTGAAGAAAGCACAGGTGAAGACTCACCTATTATTTCCTGCAAAGCTGAAGATATTCATCCCAGAGGGACCCAAGGTGTTTGTAGACCTGGATTCTGTGCTGATTTTTGTTAAAAATCATAAGGTGCTAGAAAAAAATAGAAGAAATGGAATGGGCAAACTCTTCTCTTAAAAGATTGGGATCTAACTCAACATGGAAAACTACAGAGAAACAAAAAATACTAAAGAACAAATTAACTAAAGTATAATATACTTCTATATTTTGTTATACCTGTGGATACTTTGTTGTTAGTAAGCCTTTTTCTGTTGTGCTCTCTCTACGAAGTGAGCTTTTCTTATCATTACAAAAAGAAAAAAAAAATTATTTACATAGCCATTTGTTTCTCTTAAGCTTAGTTTAATTATTATAAATGTCACTATATAAATCCCCCTTTTATATAACTATAATGCTATCTAATAGTCATTTTGAGATATTATATCTTTTAATAAAAGAGTAATGCTGAAATAACATAACCTACTCTCTAAATATAAACATTTTAGGCATAGTGCATAACTTGTATTTTGATTCTATAATAACATAGCTATAAGCATCATAACCCACTATATAAATATAATGTGATTAAAAATTGTACCCTAGCAGTTATTCATTCAGTTCATCTATAAACATCTTCTATGTCTCCTTGCTAGGTATTATATGTCTCTGTTGAGTCTTATAATTAATCATTTAAATGATTTACTGTTATAATGTTATATGTCTTCTAACAACCTTTTAGTATTACATACCTTTAATAATTTTATGGCTTGATGCTACATATGTTTCAAGAGGAAAGGGCTTAATATCTTTGAACTTTTTTCTTTTTTCCCTTCTTCTACTAAACCTTCCTGTCTTCAGAATATTTGTATGTATTTGGAGAATGAGTGGGAAGAGGGAATAATGTGGAAAGAGAAAATATTTAAAGTAGCATTTTTATATGTTTTTGTTATGTTAAAACACTTTGTAACCTCTGTGTGAATGCCTGCAGTCTGTTACAGACTCCTGCAGGCCATGCAAAGTCTTGAATAGCCTTCTCTTCATAAGCTAATATCTAGAAAAAAAAAAGTTCATAAAACCTTTTTTTTGCAGTTTTCCCTGCTGATTTTCATGAAGAGACAACTTTGGGGCTGTAAATCTCCTTGCCCAGGTGATCTGCGAACTTTAATAAGCCAGAAAAACTCAGAAACAGCCTGGGAGGCTTTTCAGATGCTTCGTTCCTTCTTAGAGTAATGCAAAGCGCATTGATGATGTCAACGTTAACTAGACAAGCTAAACCAGGAAACCTTCAGCTCGGATTTCATCAGGGAACTGTTTTTAATGTTAAATCAGCATTTTTTAATGTACAAATCAGCCCAAAATCAACAAAATAAAAGCTGGTCAATGAGAGAAACAACATATAAACAAAAAGAAATGTGTATTTTGACTCTCTGACACATTTCTAAAAAAAAGTAATCTAATTTGACTTGATTAGTAGTTCTGTTACAATTGTTTACTACTTCACATAGTTCAATAAAATGCATAGCTTTGACTTATAGTTAGTAAATATGCATAGTTTGATTTCTGTGAGCAACGTTATGACAGGTTATATATTTATAAAGTTTACACCGAGTTAGAGAAGAAAAAAATTACAGATATAAGATGTGACAATAGATAGCTAAAGCATCACAGTAGAAATGATTGTGCAGAGATTAATTTCCTAAGAATCTCACATAATAATTACTGACTGAACTCAAGTTCAAAACCCTCACTAACAAACTGATTGCATGCTTAGAAAATAATGATCTCTCACACAGCAATATATGATTACGTTGGTGGTAGATTATGGATATGATGTAACTCTAATGTTAATTTAGGTTATAGAGAACTGCTTGTTAGCTTTGAACTTTAATTATTTGTAATGACAACCAATCACACATGTAGCTATACAAAGTTAATGTCTCTCAGCTTGTGACAATTTACTGAACCTAAGTAAATGCAATTACATCTATATATTCTTTTGTCTATGTCAAAACTGCTCACTTTTTAAATGATTTGTAAATGTTGTTTTTCTTTTGGCTTTTCCTGGTTAGGGGTCGCCACAGCGGAACTCCGGTCCACTAATGATTGGCAGTAGATTTTTATTGAGCCGAGGTGCTAGTCCAATGCCCAACCTTCAACGAAGGCACAGCCATTCACACATGTCTTTCGAACACCACTCGACCATGGGTAGGACATGCAGACTCCACACAGAAGGCGTTCCAGCCGAGAATCGAATGGGAGAACCTCTTGCTGTGAAGCGACTACGCTACCGCTGCACCACTGCGGCTTCTAAATGATTTGTAAATATTTTCTTGAAAAATATTCTAAATGGATGTTTGTGATCTGTTATATATTTTGAGTCTAATTCTAAATATGATGCATATTAAGATATATTTTGTAGGCTAGATGTTGTTACGTGACAGATGTTATATGACTAAGTTATTATTTCATTGGTAACCCAATTAGCTTTACCTTTTGTTTTCAAATGAAAGACATTACTTACGCATATTGTCAAAAGTTTTTTTTTCTTTTGTCCTTCCTCTCTTCCTCTCATATTTTAAAGATATTTGTTCCATTGAGACTTATAATATGGATGCATTCAATGTTTTTAGGTAGTAAATCACAAAGAAACACTTTATCTTTGAATTTATCAAGCTGTGCTTGTGGAGGGCAACAGAAACGTACTGTAATGACAATAGATAACAGTTATTAATATCAGGTTAGGCATTGTTTAGTGTGGTCATAGAGAAGTTGATTAACATAGTTAATCTTATGTGTAAAACAAAGTCAATAGAGCAAGTGACTAGGGAGTAACTGCTCCGATGCTAAAAAACAAAGATAAACCCAAATAGAAAGCTCAGAGACACTCCAATGCTGTAGATGTAAATAAAGTTCTCAGACAAAAACAATTCCAAGTAGTAAACTCCAACAAATCCAATGGACGAAGTTTGAAATAAAGATAGATTTATTGTGCAGAGTTAGGTTATAATCAAAATAAATTCAAAATTATATACACTAATAAACAACTATTGGCAACCTGATATAGGCACCAACACTGTTAAACAACATTTAAATCAAATAGTTTCTCAGTCTGAGGAAAACATTACCATGGCAGGGGATTTCAATTGTATTTTAGATGGAAAAGATTCTACTACTTTAGGGAAAAGAAAGATTACATCACAGGCTATGCAATTAATAAAATATATGTACTCTTATCAACTTAAACATTTTCATGACCATATAGATCAGAGCTCATTACAATATACATTTTATTCCAACAGATACAGAACATATTCCAGAATAGATAGGATAATACTCTCTGCACAAGTGATAAATGATCTAATGGACAGTAAAATCATTTCATGCCCGATTTCTGATCATAATTCTATTATATTTGAGCTTAACATAAATAGCATACGTAACGTACAAATAAAAAAAATCCCTGCATATCTTACACAACTAAAAGATTTTCAAATGTTCTTAAAAACAGAAATACATAATTTTATAAGTATAAATGCAGTATCTAATACCCATGATATATAAACATGGGATGCCTTAAAAGCTTATTTATATAGGCAAATAAACAAATGGTATTATAACAAGAGGAAGTCCTGGGATAAAGATTTAAAAATAATACAAGATAAACTAGATGCGTTCATAGGTTCATAGGTAGGTACTAGGCTATTAGCCCTAGGGCCTATAAAAGCCTAGCCAAAATAGTACCCTGGCTTTCGCCACCCAAGAAAATTATTTTCCTGTGCCCCTGTCGAGCAGAGCCACAGAGGTGATCCCCAGGGTGAATTTCCTATTTCCCATCCACTCATCAAGATTTTTCTTGAAGAGTGCTAAAGAGGAGCTTTGTTTGATATAGATAGGTAGTTTGTTCCAGAGTATGGGAAGTCTCTGGGACAGGAATATATCCCTCCAATATGTTCTGTTTATTGTGGTGACAAGGTTGAGGTCCCTAGAGCATGTAGCTCAGAGGGATTGGGATTTCTTTAAGTGGAGCATGTCCAACAGCTCTGGGTTTGACAAAGCTTTGTATGTTAGGCAGAGATCGCCTCTGAGTAGGCGATATGTGATGGAGTAAAGTGGGAGTATTTTGAGATGGTCTGTGTAGGGCATCTGTTTGAGGCCGGTAATCCTCTTTGTGAGGTATTTCTGTGGCCTTTCCAGTTGTAGATGTATTGTGAGGTACATACCAAAAGGGGTGTTGTACTCTATAATGGGTCTAATGAGTGACAAGTAGAGGGGAACAATGATCTCTTTTATCCTGGATGAGAAACCTTCTGTTATGAGGTGTGCCATGTAGAAGGATTTCCTGACTACTGTGGTGATGTGATTATCAAAGGAGAGACTACTGTCCACCTGTGTCCCAAGGTCTGTTATCACACTTTTGGTGTTAAGTAGACTACCACCTATGTGACAGCTCATGGGCACAGAACTTTTACTAAAGGGGATGACAATGCACTTTTTGGCATTGAGCTTGAGGCCATGACTTTGACACCAGGCATCTGTCTCAGTAAGGCCCTTTTGTAGGATGTCCACATCTTTAGGAGTTTTGATTATGGCTCCTAGGTTGCAGTCATCTGCGAACTTCGTTAGCCAAAGACAGTCTGTGTAAGCCTGTACTTCAGAAAAGTAGATGCCAAACAGGAGAGGACCCAGGTCTGAACCCTGTGGTATTCCACTTGTCACTGGTCTGAAGTCAGATTTGGAGTCTGCTGCTTTCACAGTGTGGGTTCTGTCAGTGAGCCAGTTGGCAACCCATCTTGTGATATAGGGATTTATACCTAGTTTAGTGAGTTTATCTATAATTCCAGAGTGGAGGATGGTGTCAAAAGCCTTGGCGAGATCTAGATAGGCTGTATGAACCACCTTACCCTTTTCTATAGCTTTGGTGACTGCTTCAAAGAAGTCTATAAGGTTTAGAAGACATGATCTGCCTTTCACAAACCCGAACTGTGTGGGGTCCAGAGCTTGGAGATTACCAGTGTCTTTGTTTATAAGTCCCATAATGATACATTCCATGGCCTTGCAGACAAGGCTTGTTAGGCTAATGGGGCGGTAGTTCCCGGGTTCCATGGTGGCTCCCCTTTTGTGGAGTGGGATAACTGTCGCTGTGCACCATTCAGTGGGCACAATGCCTGAGGTGAGGCTATGATTGAACATGGTGCTTAGGTGGGGTGCTAGTTCATTCTGTAGTTCATGTAGAATGCAGCCTGGGATGTTGTCAGGTCTCATGGATGCTGTATTCTTGGCTTTGCAGAGTATGGTTTTTTACCTGTGAAGCTGTGATTACAGGAACTTCGCATTCTTCCGGTATAGAACTGGGCTCTTTAGGAGGTGAAAGGGGGGTAAGGTTAGCACTGAACCTATCTGCCAGGATGATGGCAATATCAGTTGGTTCTGTATATTTAGTGCCATTGTGCTGTAACTCAGAGAAGATCTGAGTGTTACCATTGAAATTCTTGACATAGCTATAGACTGTTTTGTGGTTGTCTTTAGAATCAGTGGTGATTTTGTTTTCATAACTAGCTTAGGAGGATTTTATGAGGAATTTCAGCTTCTTATTGATGCTGATCAGGGAGTTCCTCCAGTCATGGTATTTTACTCTTTTTTTGCAACAGTTTCTTTCTTCTGTTGTAGAGCTTGTTTATGGCAGGGGACCACCAGATTGGCTTGCTTTTTTTGGGGGATAGCATCGTGGTTCTGTTAGGAATGGCATGATCCATGCACTCGTGTAAGTGCTTATAAAGTGCATTTGTGTAGGATTCAGCAGTCGTACCTCTGTTGTCCGTCTGCATGGGTGACGTGAAGTTTGCCACTTCTGACTTAAGAAGTGTGAAGTTGGCTTTGGAGAAATTTTTTACAGTGGTTTTCCTAATGGGGGGTAGGGGCGGGATGTGGATGTCTAGGGTGATTAGCTTGTGGTCAGATCTGATCAACGAGGAATTGACCTCTGGTGTGGAGCACTGGTCACCCATGTTGGTTATGTTATACCTTAAAAACAAAGATAAGCTTACATCTAAAACCATTAGAGATGAAATAAAATTGAATGCGAAATATAGAACTATACTTCATCACAAGACTATGATCTCCTTAGAAAAATATAAATGTATGCCTACTCATTAAACCCCAAATACTTAATTAACCTTAAGAACAAAACCAAATGAAAAAACAAAGATAATCATATTAAAGAGATATACTCTTTGAGGAAGAAGAAGGAGGTATATAGTATACAAGATATAATAGATGAATTTAGAAATCACTGTCACTTAATCAATCAATCCACACATAACATAGAATCTAAAGATAAGATAAAGGAATTTATTAATAAAAATCTCTATAATAAACTCAACAAGCAACAGGCAGAAGTCATTGATAAACAAATCACCTTAGCAGATATACAGACAAATTAACAAACTTAAAATAAAGCACTAGGATATGACAGAATTATACCCAAGCTATATAAAATTATGCATAAAAAATTGCTATCACCCTATTCCACAAAGTATACAATACAGCTCAGAATGACATTATAATGCCCCCTTCTTGGAAATACACATTTATTTAACCTATTCTAAAATCTAACAAAGACCCTAAATGTTGTTCTTCATATGGACCCATATCTTTATTAAATGTGGATTATGAAATGTTTATGAATATCTAAGATGAAAGATTAAAGAAATTTTTATCACACTTAGTAGATGATGACCAGACAGGCTTTATAATTAATAGAAGTACTTTTGATAATATTACACAAACTCTAGCCTTAACTGAATACTCACAAAGAAAGAAAAATAAAAAAAATGAACATTAATAAGCCAGGACATAAATTCAGCATTTGACTCAATAGACTGGGATCATTTTTCCGTATTACTAATTTCTCAAAAAAAATTATTGATTTATTAAAACGACTATATAAAGAAGCCCTTGCATATATTAAAATAGGATCGTACATTTCAACCAAAATGCCTATCAAAAAAGGAAACAAACAAGTATGCCCCCTCTCTCCACTGTTATTCACTCTAATAATGGACTAATGATATACGGAATAATAAAAATATAGCAGGACTAGAGCTTAATGAGGAAATAACATCTACAATTCAATTATTTGAAGACAATGTACTTATTACTACAAAAGGAAATGATTCCTCAATAACATTTTTATTTGATTCAATCAACATTTTTCAAACGATGTCTGGGTTGTCATTTAATGACAAAAAAACCAAAATCTTACCTATATATGGAAACAAAATAATAGAACTATAGATAATATTAAACATAAACCTAATAAAGATCACATTACATACTTAGGAATCATCCTTGCTAAAGACATAAAATCAATAATACAATTAAATTACAATAAATGTTATGCAAACATCCAAACTCTAATTATGAAATGGAGCATGATTTTATTCACTGCAGAAGAAAGATTAACTATCATAAAAATGATAATCCTACCTACAATCCTATACATTATCCAATCTATTTTAATACTTCCTACCAAAATATTTACCAATAGGTTAAATTCTTTGATATTAAAATTCTTTTGGTCTCCCAAAAGACCTAGATTAGCCCTTAAACAACATTTAAATAGTTGGAGTAATGGCGGGATAGCATTTCCACATCTGGACCTATTATCAGACTCTTCTATAACTAGAACAATTGTACAACTCTTAGATACTTCATACTTAGCTAAATGGAAGATATATTTGGAAGCAACAGCTATAGACTTAATAATCAGACCTTTAACTTATAAGCTAGAAATAATAAACAATCCAATATTATGGATTCTAAAAGATTACTTCACTACAGATATAATTCCCAAACACACAACCTGCTACATTCACAATATTATAACACATTTTAGAACCTTCATATATAAACACCTCAGATATAAAGAATGTTTTTTTCTAATATCCCCTATAGCATTTACTCAAGAATCTTTGTTAACTTCAGACTTAAACAAAATCACATTATTTAAACAAAATGAACTTAAGTTTTGGCTTCAACTGACTTCAGATAATAAAGTTAAAAGTGTAGATCAAATAATACAGGAATTTCAGTTAGATAAATCCCT
>NC_056734.1:5635368-5797868 GCF_019279795.1 Protopterus annectens | reverse complement strand
AATCAGGAGTAAGGTTGTAATAAGTTATATTACTTTACACAGCTTTTAGTTTGCATTACCCCAGCTGTTTTGTCTTGTAATGTCTTGAACAGTAAGTTGATTTAACAGTACAAAACACTGCTTTCTAAACTGCACATTCTTTGCATGATTATAATGTGGGGCAGATGCTCAGCACAGCTTCTTCATAAACTACATCTCAGTTGTGACCGTGACCCCCTCTGACAGTACAGAGCATTAAGGTTCCTCAGCCTTCATTTGCCTGGAGTATCATGCTGAGCAAATCACTTGACTAGACAGTGCTCTTGGACAATTGGGAATTTGAGCTAAGCTCCTCAGTACTCTCTTAAATCACATGACTAGTAACTACCTATGAGCATATGAACCTATGACACTGACAACTGAGGTTTGATTATCAGCTATAGCACTGGAGGAACCAGACAGAAAGGGGGAATGAAGAAGCGTGGCCTGTTTGCCACTCTTGTGGAGGAATGAGGGTTGCATTCACCAGGTGGCACTCTGGGCAGTGCCATTTTGCTGGAAAAGACTGGAAAACCCATCATTTGTGCTTTTAGAGGAGGGTCAGAGCTGATTGGAGGGAATATCCCACGTGGAAATGAGAGGGTTTCCTCTGCAGTCATCAAATTGCACATCCCTCCCTGGGACTTTAAGTGCATATGGCAGATAAGGTAATGAAAAACAGACAAATCTCAAACTACCCAAGGGCTGCCTGGATGCTGGCCCCAAGTTGTGAGGAATGAATTAGATGAGTGACCAGGAAGGGACTGATGATCAACATACAGTGGGGACAAAGAGAGCAAAAATGAGACAAACAAACACATAAATAACAGTCAGCTCAGGACAACCACATGTGTGGGTTTCTGCAGCACACATTCTCAGTCACAGGTATTAGTATGAATATTATATTTCTATGTATGCCCATGGTGACCGTGATGTCCTATATAGTTTAATATTAATGGCACCAGAATTGCACTGAACTGCTAAACTATAACCCTACCTACATGGAAAATAAAAAAGTGCTTAAAACTACATAGTTTAAAAAGTCTCTCACTATAATTTTACTGTAGACATAACAAAAGATTGTTAATGAGGTATGTTTTTGTACTGTTTTAACATTTCAAGCCATTTTAACCAAACCGTGTTAGTTTTGTAGGGCTGCTGTTTTGCTTGCCTTAGAATTTTCAAAATATTCTTTTGACTTGTTTAGTGGCACCATAAGTTTTAACTTCCACTAAAACAAGACTTTAGCATCTACACATTAGAAACAACATGCCATTTTAAAAGTAAACGTTAAGTTTCATACAGTATGAGAATGGATTGCTTTTAAATCTCAACTATTAATTGACATCCCCTTTATGAGAGGATAGAATTGAAAGGGTGACTAGTATATTAATCTTGGACACATACAAATAGACACAATATAAAGAATATTAGTTCTATGTGGAGCCTGCATGTCCTCCCCATGGTTTGGTGGACGTTCGAAAGACATGTAAAATGGGTGTGCCTTCGCTGAAGGTTGAACATCGAGCTGGCAGCTCGGCGTTCGTGAAAATCTACTGCCAATCATTAGCGGACTGGAGTTCCACTGTGGCAACTCCTAACCGGGAAAAGCCGAAAGACAACAACAACAACAACTGCAGTAGTAGTTCTAAGAGGCTGTCCAACAAAACTACACATGGTAGTTTCTGTCATACAGCTACCTGTCTCCCGGTTATATGCATGGATGCTGACAGATCTAATCTGAAGCATATCTGCCATACGTTTTTAGCAGTATGCCTCAATAAAATGTAGCCTGTCATGGAATTACCAAATGTCACTTTTATATTTTCACAGATTATTGTGCCTCGTCGGGGAGCAAAGCACATGATTTCATTCTCATCCCTTACTACAATGTATAGTAAAACATTTTTATGGAGCTGTTTTTCTTTGGATATGTATTGAATTGATTTACAATGTATAGTAACACTGCAGTTTTATATTCTACTCATGCATTTGCTTCAATGCAATCAAAACCTATCCTAGCCAATAAACGGAGATTAGATAGAGTTCCAGTCCTCAACAGGACGCCAGTCTATTGAAACAGTTTTTTTGCTCCATATCCAATTATTTTTTTTTTTTATGCACTAGTAGGTCAATTAATCTGCCGTTAGAAGTTGTAGGATCCTTTTTCTAGATGCTAAATGTATCACTAGCCTCAGACTATTATCAGCAGGCTTAGCTATTCTACAGTTCAAAAATATTTTTGTATTTAATCTCAGATTCTGGTGATACAGTTTTCCCAGCAGCTGTCTGCCATCACTACAAATTCCTTCCTGCTAAAGGTCATATGACTGTTATACAGTCTTCAAGATCTTTACTAAAAGCAAACTACTTTATTCTAGTAAGGACTTTGATCTGTAGGAATAGGATCCTGCATATATAGATTATCCTTTCTGGGACACTTTCGATTTTTTTCACAGGGAAAAAAATCGCTGTTCCACAAAAATATATAAATAAATAAATAAAAACAGTACTTAATGTGGGGGGCACTTAAATATACCAACTCTGACATCGCACCACAGTGGAGGAAATGACAAACTCCCAAAACCGGCCCAGCAATTTTTTTTTTCCCCTGGGAAAAAAATCGCTGTTCCGGGTGTTCAGGATTGTCAGCTTTCAGTTAAATAGGGTCGATGTATCAGCGTTCACTTTTTTAAGCATTCACTGATTCAGTTATAGACTATATACATACATATATATATATATATATATATATATATATATATATATATATATATATATATATATACCCATACCTATATCACCCTGGTTACGCTACATTTTAAAACTATTCAGGTAAACACAATCTCTCCAGTCCAGGATCAGGTACATGGTATCATCTTCCAGCAGAAGTAAAGAATTACGAATTATTCAGTATCTTCAAAACTAAACTGAAAGCACATCTTAAAGATGCAGACAACTTGTATCTATGGCAATGATTAAAACTACTGTTATTAACCTACACATTAGTTAACATGACATAATTTTTGTGATTTTTGTTTTGTTGTTGCTTTCTTGCTAGTTTATCTTATGAAACGTGATACTTTGTATTAGCCATGCTGTGTTTATCTGTACTCTGCTTGGTCCTATGAGCTATTTAGTGAACAATTTATTATTTTTTTTATTTATTTCGTTTTTTTTAATCAGGAATGTCCAGCTGGATTATATTGACCATTTTCAGTGGAGGCCCAGGGACAAAAGTTCCTTGAAGAGGCAAAGAAGGGGAGAGTTTATAAAAAACAATGAAGTTTACTAAATAAGATGAACACGGACTTTCCTACAAATAATTAATTTGTAGTAAGTTCTAAGAAGTGACATTGGTGCCCATTGCAGATTAATACTGGAGCAAGAAATTAACAGTATAAATGTAGCAATTTTATTAAGCAGTAAAGAGTATCAGAATATGTTAGTTAGATTACTGTAATATGTGTCTACATTCACACTGATGTGTGAGTTTATAGAGGACAATAATAATACATTTCTCATTGGAGGAGGCAGTAGAAAGTATCAGACCATAATAGTTAGATTTCTGTAATATGATGTGTGAGTTTATAGAGGACAATAATAATACATTTCTCACTGGAGGAGGCAGTAGAGGATATCAGGATGATAGTTATATTAAGGTAAAACAGTAAGCTCTTGGTTAACCGGCACCCATGGGGATTGGTAGATGCCGGATAACTGTAGTTTCTGTTTGCTTGATAGGTACTATTAAAAACAGGCCTGGTTAATACTGTACCCTATACTATTTGTTTGGTTTGACTTGTTGTCAGATTGGGGTGAGAGGGAATTTATTCCTATCTTCCTTTTTAAAACTCTAAAACTCTAAAAACATAAGGTATGTTTCTGTAAGGGGGGGACAAAAAATGTAACACATGAAAATTGTACTATATTTCTTTGATTTTTTTTTATGGTTGCTTGAGTTTCGGTTAACTGAGAGTTTACTGTATGTGTCTACATTCACACTTATACCTGAGCTGATACAGGACAATAATAATAATACATTCATACTGATAATTGAGTTTATAGAAGACAATAATAATATGTTTCTCATTGTAGGAAGCAGTAGAGGGCATTGAGATATGATAGTTATATTACTGTAATATGTGTCTACATTCACACTGATGTGTGAGCTGATAGAGCATAATAATAATAATAATACTAATAATAATAATAATAATACGTTTCTCATTGGAGGAGTGCAATCAGCTTATTTCAGTAAGACACTGAAAAAGCTAGATGGGAAGAAATAGTTTATTAAGCAAGAACATGAAATGTTAAGTATTTAGGTATTTTATCCTGAATATTCAGAACAGTTGCAGATTCTAGTGCAATAAGATGTAGTTTGAGATTGGGTTTTAAAAGGAAAGAGATTGTTTGGTGAAGAGAATGCTGTTCCAGAGTTTAGTGATATTTTGTGATTAGAAGGAGTTCCCATATAAGTTATTAGATTTTGGGGATTCTATTATGTGTTGATCCTTTGATCAAACAGCATATATATTGTTGAACAGTCTCATTTGT
This sequence comes from Protopterus annectens, assembly GCF_019279795.1. Taxonomy (NCBI): domain Eukaryota; kingdom Metazoa; phylum Chordata; order Ceratodontiformes; family Protopteridae; genus Protopterus; species Protopterus annectens. Next base: position 5,793,290 of record NC_056734.1, on the reverse strand, counting down.
CTTAAGTGGTGAGGTAGGTGAATTTTGGATTTATTTATTTATTTATGTCTGTTGACCGGGTAAGTGAGCTGCTCCAAAGATTCATTTCAGTCAAGACCTGCAACCTTTAGAAGAATATAGAAATGTCAGATGTTTGTAGGAGTTTTCCACTTGCTAATTTATACTCTTCAGTTGACAGTAACAACTTTCCATTTGCTTTACAGTTGGTTAAGTTACTCAATAAAATATGAATTAATATAATATATGGTTCTGTGTGTTCTTTGAAGATAGTCTGGTTTACAGAGATGCAGTAAAATCCTGATCTTATGAAGAAGCAGGATTTTAAACAGTAGAAACATGAGCTATATCTCATAAAAGCTACTACCAGGCTATGAGAATGAATTGTAGTTCTAAGGTACAAATATTACTTACAGTAACTGTATGCCTACAGTATCACTAACATTGAAGCATCACTTAAAGTAGAACATCTGTAATTTTCTTTTCTATGTACAATATATACAAAATCTCCCAGCTATAGATATACAACATTTTAGGTATTACTCACAAATCCAAGTATGGTTGGGTTGGGAGAACAAGTAATGGTGAGAACATTACCCATTGTCCCTGAACCATGATCTGCTGGGGATGATTTAAACCCTTGTGGCACATCCTTGCCTTTTATTTCAGGAGTTTGGCTGTTCCATAGAGAAAGGCCTAGTCTGAAGAAAGCACTCTATTCAACAGTTGTTTTGAATGGGATCTTCTCAATGAGATCATAATTTCTTTGACAGCTTCCCAAAGAGAATGCCTGCTTTCTTAGAAGGAGTTTCCTCCTTAAAGGGGGAAGGGGGAATAACTTTCCTTTAAGACTTTGCATACCTGTGTGTCCAGTAGGAAGGAAGATATTTCTGTTATTGGTAGCCACTTTACTTTTTAAGAAGGCTGAAGTGGTTTGTACAAGGATCTGCAAATGCTGCAAATCTGCAGATTCTGTTTTCAGCAATCTGTAGTCTGTGGGTACTATGGGAAGACTGAAAGACTAGTAGAGATAGCCCATACTCAACCTTTAAAAGAAGAATATTTTAGCAAGAGAAATATGCACAGCAGGTGAGAGAAGGTGATATAGCCTGTAGCATAGTTTTAGTTGTGCTCGGACTTTATTACCGCTATTGTCAGTATGAATGTTAAATGTAAGGGAACAGTGTAGAGAAAGGGCTAGGCATTCTAATACAATGGGTATAGTATTGTTATGGGTATCTTATTATTCACTTAGGCAATTGCTTTACTTTGTGTGGGGTGGTCTTGCATAATATTTTTTGTCAGTAACAAAAAGGTTGTTTCTCCCTGTCTTTGCACATAGAGAAAAGAAGGATTTTTAGAGCCGGTTTTGCAGGAAAGCGGAGAATTTATGTGACTCTAGTAGTAAGAATGTCATCAATATATACATTATATCCAAGGGGGGGGATTTCATCTGTTGGTATGTGTAATCGTTTGCCTATATAGAATCTTCTCAAATATTTTAGCTAGGAGACTGACGTTGGAGATTGCTCTATACTCTTTTAGTATTTATTTCAGGTGCTTGGGTTCTAGGAAAGAAATAATGATGGTGTGTTTTAGTATTGGTGGAACAATTCCAGAAGTAAGAGATAGCTTAAAAATGAAGGTAACAAGCTGGGTAATTGTGTCTGCTGCTGTTCTAAAAAAGAAGTGAATTTTTGTTAGCAGATGAGAGTTTTAATGTTTTTAATAGGGATTTTGATTCCTTTAGCTGATATCTGTTGAAAAAGTAGAATGTGGGCGCAAAGTCTGTGAAGGTATATAAAACTGATGGTGTGATACTTACTGAGGAATAAGCATTTGCAAAGGGGGAAGAGAAGGAATTGGTGATGGCTTGGATGGCAAATATAAGAAAATCTTTGCATTCATCAGCTGTGTTATTGACTGAATTACTGTTATTTGTGTAGACTGATGGACTAATAATTTAACTTGTGAGGGACTTTATCCCTTAAAAAAAAACATCAAGTGAGCCAGCAAACTGTTGCCTGAAAAAAAATGTATTGTATAACTGTAAAAAACATATATAAAAACAACAAACAACCAGACCGGTTTCGGCTGGCACAAAAACACAGCCTTCCTCAGTGTAAAATTAAATATTCAGATGTTGCTGTTTAAGTACATGCAGCTGAAAGTTCATTGGTTCCACCTAAAATTGTTCATTTAGACCAGGTGAGAACAATCCACCTAGTTTAACAATCCACTTTTTTTTCTTTGGAATTAAGAATTGAGTGCCAACCTGTTTTGTTGAGTTTGTTACCTTTTATAACATCAATTACCATAAAGGAAAATTTTGCAGTTTTATGCAACAGTTGATGTTTATATAGAGCATTGTTGAACTTTTTATTTTTGATGTTACTTACATGTTCAGATATTCTGAGTCTAAGGGGACGTGAAGTTTGCCCAATGTAGAAAGATCCACAAGTACACGTAGTCAGATAAATCAACCAGTCAGTACTGCAGTTAGCAAAAAAATTAACATCATAAACTGTAGCAGAGTTACGACTGGTAAATTGTTTGGATTTACTTACTTTATCACAATTAGTGCAATGACCACACGGAAAACAACCAGTCAAAGGTTCCCCTGTAAGAGTAGTCTGTAATGCCTGAGACTGCCTATTGTCATGAGAATATTTATAATGGTTGAAACAGCCACCTAAATTCTTGCCTTTTTGGAATGAAAAAAGACATCTGTCTGGTATAATATTTGCCAATTCTTGGTCACATTGTAGAATGTTCCAGTGTCTGTGTATACTATGGATGAGAATGTCTGAATTTCTAGCATATGTAGTTGTAAACCTAATCGGTTGTGATACCATGGTATTGTGTTGTTTGTAACATAACAAATCATCCCTCTGGAGTGTATCAACCAAATTGCTGGCTTACAGAACATACCCCATCTTGTAACCCCTAGATCTAAATCTGTTTGTAAGGTCTTTTCTTTGTTCCCGAAAGGAAGATTCATCAGAACAGATGCGCTTCATTCTGATGAATTGGGATTTAGGAATATTCTTAGCAATGTGTGGGGGGTGAAAGCTGGTGGCATAGAGGATGGTATTGTATTCAGGAAACTTTCTGAATACCTCAGTACTTAACGTATTGTCTGGTATTCTATTAATCAGTACATCCAGAAGTTAATGGTGTTGATATCATAGTGTACTGTGAACTTTATCCCTTTCCAAAATATTCTGTATTTTTGGTGGCACTGATTTGTCTTTCCATTAAGTTCAGGGCCTTAGCAGTTTTGGTTGATAAGCTGGTCGGTTTTCTAAAGAAGAGATTAGCCTGTTGCAATTGGTTCATTTTGCTTCCAGCCTGCCCGTGCCTGATGTCATTGTTTAATAAGGTTCTTAATTTCATTTGTGATCTAGGGGCATTTTTGTCCTCTAAACCATACTTAAGTGATGGGAAACACAGTCTTGGATTATAGTAAGAGTTTTGATGAAAAATGACAAAGCAGTTACTGGGTCTTGCAAGTTGTATAGGGGTGACCAGTCAGTGTGTTTGTGCGCACGCATTTGAGTGCACGTGCAATTGCTAGTGCAATTAGCAATGGAACTTTTAAAGGAATATTTGCGTACTGTAGTCTAGTCAATGCTGAGCCAGGGACAGAGCCAGGAGAAGAAGCACGCAGCTGAGTACAGATGAGGGTGTGTCAGAAAGTTTGAAGTGTGTTTGTGTGAGGGGGGGGGGCAACTATCCCCATAGCAGCTATCAGGCATCAGCTGTATTTTGAGATGTATCAGGACAAATACCCATGAAGACAGAAGACACCTGACCTCTAGGCTTAAACAGGATTATGGGTGGGAGTCCTGAGGGATCTAAAAGTGCAGTCTGGATAGTATCTTTGGAGTCTGAAGTCTAGAGGACATCTTCAATACCTGAAAAGAACAGCAGCTGTTTGGAGTTACACAAACATACAGATTCAATATAAAGCAAATGCTAATTAATTCTAATAACCAAAATTTCAAAAGATTTTTGGCTGCCCAAATTGAAAATTAAAAACCCACATTTATTATATTACAAAATAAAACAAAATGATCAGTTTGGCTTACTCCTTCAATGGTTTAAGCAGTGGCTCTAATTTTGTTTTTGATTTCATTATTTAATAAAAGCTTTTTGGAGTTACCCCTGTTTATGTAATGCAGAGACAATGGATTTATTCTGCTTGTGGAAGAAAGAATAAACACTGGTACCCATTGTTAGTGCTGCTTCATTCAATAACCAAAGCTCAGGAGAAGCCTTGTATCACAAATACTGAACCTATGTTTATTGAACAAAAGCAACTGCATCCTGAAAAGAACATTTGTGTAGACTTGTACTTTCTACAAACACTTACTGAAACAGACTTTGTGACTCTATTTTTCTGTTACTTCCCATTTTGGCAAGAAAGCACTGCTTTTGAATAAGCCATGAAAGTAAACCTCAATTTAAAGTAATTTTCTGAGACTGCTTCAGTTACGGAAAATACAGGGATACTGCAATGCTGTCTTTTTGTTTTGCTATCAGCCTTATGTTTTGTAAGAAGATTGTTAATAAACCTTCTCTGACAAGGCAAATGCTGATAATGGAGTGCCTTGTAATTAAGTATCATGGCACCATGGTCAATCATTAAGGCTTCTATATAAATTTAAATAAAACTGAGTATATACTGCCAACAAAATGTGAGTAGTTTTATATAAGTACCAAGTATGTAGTGTGCAAGGAGGTGACATTGCTTTAACAGCACACTGCTATAAACAGCTTAATAATGGAGGTTAAACAATTTATAGAGTTAAGAGATCTTTTAAGAGTGAAACTGCTCTACTGGTGCTTTGCTTTTACACAGCCTCAAAGTAGTGTATTTTAACAACTCGAATTGTCAACTTTACTCTGTGATAATTTTAATTTATTTAGCAAACTGACATCTTCTTAAGCTGCAGTGTTTTAGCTAATTTGGTATCCCCCATTGTAATATCAGTCAGTGTCAGTTCATTTATTGCAGTATAATAGGTTTAACATATTTCATTCCACTACACAAACACTACTTAGATCTATAAGACGATACAGAGCAGAAGTGCAGTCAGATGTTAACATTTTGTATTCAAACTTAATGCTGTTGCCCCCAACTATCATTTTAAACATGTACTCATTCCTCAAAATACTACTCTAAGGCATAGTAACTCTATGTGGATCAGTGGGAAGTACCAGATACTGGGGAATACTGCCCCTGTGACATAATGATACTGTAACACTACAGGGTACAGGGATCAAGGTGAGGGGAAGTACTATATTATGAGGAATACTTCTCTAGTGACTAATAGCACTGTAATATTACTGGGATTGGGGTGAGTAGGGAGTACTAGATACTGGGGAATATTACTCCTGTGGCATAATGGCACTGTAACACTATACTAATCAGAGTGGAGTATGTACTAGATACTGCAGAATACTACTCCTGTGATATAATGGCAGTATAACTCTATGATGATTGGGGTGGTGGGAAGTACTATATATAAGGGGATACTACTGTTTCATAATGGCACTGTAATATTATGAGGATCAGGTGGGGGAATTATTAGACATTAGGGAATATTACTTCTGTGACATTATAGCACTGTAACACTATGAGAATCAGGGTGGGAGGAAGTACTGGACACTGGGCAATGCTACTCCTGTGACATAATGGCACTGTAACACTGTGGGGATGAGGGTGGGTGGGAGTACTAGATAATGGGAAATACTGCTCCTGTGACATAATGGCACTATAACTCTAAGGGATCATGGTGGATGGAATTATTAGCACTGGAAAATACTTCTCGTCTAATAATAATGATACTTTAACACTGTAGGTATCAGGGTGGAGAAAAGTACTAGACACTGGAGAATACTACTCGTGTGACATAATGTGACTTTAACTCTACTGGGATGAGTGGAAAGTGTTGACTTTGGGGAATACTACTCATGTAACAATAATGGCACTGTAACAGTGCGGGTATCAGGGTGGGTAAATTAGTAGACACTGAAGAATACTGCTCCTGTGACAATGTCATTCTAATTCTACTGAGATCAGTGGAAAGTGCTAGACACTGGGAATAATACTTGTCCTACATAATGGCATTGTAACAATACTAGAAGTGAGAGGAAGTACTAGACAGTAGGGAATAGTACTCCTGGGATAAAATGGCATTCTAACACTGAGGGGATCAGGGAAATACTAGGTACTTGAGAATGCTACTGCTGTGACATAATAGTTCCTTAACTTTATGGGAAATGGGTTAGGTGGAAGTAGTAGACATTGGAGTATACTACTGTTGTTACATAATGGCACTGCAATGCTATGACAACTGGGGGAAGTACTACATACTGGGAAATACTACTCCTGTGACATAATGGCACTATAACTCTACAGGGATTGTGGTGGGGAAAATACTGGACACTACAGAATACTACTTCAGTGACATAATGTCACTATAACACTCTGGAGATCATTGGAATGTACCAGACAATGGGGAATACTATTCATGTAAAAATAATGGCACTGTAAAACTGCGGGTATCAAGGCATGGGAAGTACTAGACAATGGCGAATACTATTTCTGTGACTTAATGTTACTGCAAATCTACGGAGATCACTGGAATGTACTAGAAACTGCAGAATTCTATGTCTGTGACATAATGGCACTGTAACACTATGGGCATTGAGAGGAAAACCTGGACACTGGGAAATACTACTCATGTGGCATAATGGTATTATAACACTGAGGGGAATCAGGGAAGTACTAGATACTGATGAATACTACTACAAGGACATAATGTCACTGTAACACTATGGGGAATAGGCTGGGGGAAGTACTAGACACTTGGCAATGATACTCCTGTGACATAATGGCAGTCTAACACTATGGAGATCAAAGTGGGAGGAAGAACTAGACACTGGGAAATAATATTCCATATACTTCAAAAATTAGCCAGCACTTGTAGAACACAATTTATTCTTTTAACCATAAAAGTGTGAATACAGGATCATACCGGTTTCAGCATAGAGCCTTCTTCAGTGATACCAAAGCATTCTATTCACTGACTCTATATAGTCAGAAAGCTAATTAGCTAACAAATTGGTGAAAGTCCATTTAAAGTGACATAATACAAATTCAAATTGGGCTGATATATATCCCCAGTTTTTGCCTATATATAAAAACATTTTAGGAAAACCCAGTCAACTAATGTATAGAATCACATACTATTATTATAATTGTTATACAAAATCTCATAAATGTTCATTTAAACCTGGATAGAACAGTCTACCAAGTCTAATAATCCATGCTTTTTCTTTCTGATTCAATAAATCATGACAACCAGATTTGTCATTATAGTCCCCCTTAATGACATCAATAATCTGAAATTTAAATTTGGCATTTGTGTGGATCAACATATGTTAATATAGAGCACTAGTACAATGTTTGTTTCTAACATTACTCAAATGTTCCAATATCCTAATTCTAAATGGTCTAGATGTTTGGCCTATATAAAAAGCCAAACAAGAACAAGTCACCAAATAGATAACCCAACTAGTACCACAGGTAGCAAAACATCTAATATCAAAAATTTTTATAACATTTTTACTTGAAAATTCCTTGGACTTCTTAATATAAACACAAAAAGAACAGTGACCACAAGGGAAACAACCCCTTAATTCGACTCCTGACAATGTACGCTGTATCATTCCAACATTCAAATTTCTACCTCTCTTATAGCAGTTAAAATAAGAGCCAATGTATGACCTCTCCTATAAGAGAATAAACATTCTTGGGGTAGAATATCAACAAATCTAGGATTAGTCATTAAAATGTTCCAATTATTGTTGATCACCATTTTGATGACATTGATATTTCTGCCAAATGTAATAAATCTAATAGGAGTCACCGTAGATATATTTTTCTCTTTATATTTCAATAAATCATCATGATTAAACTGTTGCACCCACTTGGAGGCTGATATTATGTCCCCATATTTATATCCCCTTGCCAAAAATCTCTTCCTAAGATCCTGCTGAAAGAATTCATAATTAACCTTGTTGGAACAAATTCTTTTAACTCTTAAGAATTGGGACTTGGAGATATTTTTAAAAAATATGTTGGGGGTGTAAGCTACTAGCATCCAATAACATATTATATTGCAGATATTTTCTGTAAATTTTTGAATCTAAAGTGTGGTCGTTGTTTCTGTTTACACATACATCCAAGTATTGAATTTGCTGGTATTGTACATTGAGAGTAAATTCAATCCCCCAAACATTGTCATTAAGATACTGTACGAATTCTAACAAGTATTCTTGATCACATCTCCAAATAAACCAACAGTCGTCTAGATACCTTAAATAATATTCCATGACATAATGGCACAGTAACACTATGATGATCAGGGTGGGGGAAGTACTAGACTATGTAGAATACTAGTCTTGTGATATATAGTCACTGTAATTCAACATAGATCAGTGGAAAGTACTAGACACTGGAGAATACTAGTCCTGTGACATAATGGCATTGTAAAACTGAATCAGGAAAGCAGTAGATACTGAGGAATACTACTTCCATGACATAATGGCACTATAAGTCTAAGGGTATTGGGTGGAGGGAAGAAGTAGACACTGGGGAATACTACTCCTATGACAATAATGGAACTGCAACACTACGGTGCTTAGGGGAAAGTACTGGACACTTGTGAATACTACTTCTATGACATAATGGCACTGTAACACTGTGGGAACCAGGGTGGGGGAAGGACTAGACACTTGAGAATATTACTCCTGTGACATAATGGCACTGTAACACTATGGAAACAATGGTGGGGGAAGGACTAGACACTTGAGAATACTATTCTTGTGATATAATAGCACTGTAAGTCTATGGGTTTCTGAGCAATGGGAAATGTAGACATTGAGGAATACTACTCCTGTGACATAATGGCACTGTAGCACTACTGAAATCAGAGTGGGGGAAGTACTACCCACTGGGGAAAAACTAGTCCTGTGACATAATGGCACTGTAAGATTATGGAGTTCAGGGTGGGGGGCATACTAGACAGTGGAGAATAATACTTATATAAAATAATGGCAATATAACAAAATGGGTATCAGGCTGGGAAGTACTAGTCCCTGGTGATACTACTCCTGTGACATAGGTTCATAGGTTCATACTAGGCTATCTGCCCTAGGGCATTTATAAGCCTACAGTAGAACAATACCACAAATAGATGACTCCAGTGCAATCCAGGAAACTTATTTAATCCACATCAAATCTCGAACCTAGCCAGAATGTGTTTGGCTTTCGCCACCCATTTTAAATTTATTTTGCTATGCCCTTTTTCGAGGTTAGTATACTGTGCCTCTGTCTAACAGTGACACAGAAGTGATACCCGGGGTAAACCTATGATCTCCCATTCACTCATCAAGATTCCTCTTGAAGAGAGTCAATGAGGGACTCTGCATAACCTGGACTGGGATTTTATTCCAGAGTGAAGGGAGCCTCTGGGTTATGAATCTGTCCCTCCAGTATGTCCTATTTATTTCAGTGCTGAGGTTCAAGTCTCTCGAGCGCGTAGCTCGATGGGATTTGGATTTTCTGAGGTGCAGCATGTCCATTAATTCCAGGTTGGACATGTGGAAAGTACTAGACACTGGAGAATACTAGTCCTGTGACATAATGGCATTGTAAAACTGAATCAGGAAAGCAGTAGATACTGAGGAATACTACTTCCATGACATAATGGCACTATAAGTCTAAGGGTATTGGGTGGAGGGAAGAAGTAGACACTGGGGAATACTACTCCTATGACAATAATGGCACTGCAACACTACAGTGTTTAGGGGAAAGTACTGGACACTTGTGAATACTACTTCTATGACATAATGGCACTGTAACACTGTGGGAACTAGGGTGGGGGAAGGACTAGACACTTGAGAATATTACTCCTGTGACATAATGGCACTGTAACACTATGGAAACAATGGTGGGGGAAGGACTAGACACTTGAGAATACTATTCTTGTGATATAATAGCACTGTAAGTCTATGGGTTTCTGAGCAATGGGAAATGTAGACATTGAGGAATACTACTCCTGTGACATAATGGCACTGTAGCACTACTGAAATCAGAGTGGGGGAAGTACTACCCACTGGGGAAAAACTAGTCCTGTGACATAATGGCACTGTAAGATTATGGAGTTCAGGGTGGGGGGCATACTAGACAGTGGAGAATAATACTTATATAAAATAATGGCAATATAACAAAATGGGTATCAGGCTGGGAAGTTCTAGTCCCTGGTGATACTACTCCTGTGACATAGGTTCATAGGTTCATACTAGGCTATCTGCCCTAGGGCATTTATAAGCCTAGCCAGAATGTGTTTGGCTTTCGCCACCCATTTTAAATTTATTTTGCTATGCCCTTTTTCGAGGTTAGTATACTGTGCCTCTGTCTAACAGTGACACAGAAGTGATACCCGGGGTAAACCTATGATCTCCCATCCACTCATCAAGATTCCTCTTGAAGAGAGTCAATGAGGGACTCTGCATAACCTGGACTGGGATTTTATTCCAGAGTGAAGGGAGCCTCTGGGTTATGAATCTGTCCCTCCAGTATGTCCTATTTATTTCAGTGCTGAGGTTCAAGTCTCTCGAGCGTAGCTCGATGGGATTTGGATTTTCTGAGGTGCAGCATGTCCATTAATTCCAGGTTGGACATGGCTTTATACGTCAGGCACAGATCACCTCTGAACAGGCGGTATGCCACTGAGTAGAGCTGGAGTTTCTTTAACCGGGCAGCATATGGCATCTGTTTGAGCCCTTTGATCCTCTTGGTGAGGTACTTTTGGGGTCTTTCCAGTTGCTGCAGGTGTCTGGTAAGGTACATCCCAAAAGGGGCATTGTACTCAATTAAGGGCCTGATGAGGGATGAGTAAAGAGGCACGATGACCTCCCCTGATCTAGATGTGAATCCCTTCATGATTAGGTGGGCTATATAAAATGTTTTTCTAACCACTTTGGCCACGTGGTTGTCAAATGAGAGATTGCTATCAACTTGGGTCCCCAGGTCCCTAATTACTTCTTCTGTACTTAATGGATTACCACCTATGTGGTAATTTGTGGGCACTTTGTTTTTGCCAAAGGGGATGACTATACACTTTTTGGCATTTAGCTTGAGGCAATGGCTCTGGCACCAGTTGTCTGTTTCTATGAGGCCCTTTTGGAGGATGCTTGTGTCGGCTGGAGAGTCGATTATGGCGCCCAGTTTGCAGTCATCTGCGAACTTGGTCAGCCACAGTCCTTCCGTGTTGGCCTGTACCTCCAAGAAATATATACCGAACAAGAGAGGTCCCAGGACTGAGCCTTGTGGGACACCACTTGTAACTGGTTTGGAGTCTGACATGGCTCCAGCAATTCTAACCATGTGGGTTCTGTCCTTGAGCCAGTTTGCAATCCATCTAGTGACATAGGGGTTTATATCTAAGCTGGTGAGCTTATCTATAATGCCCGAGTGGGGTATTGTATCGAAGGCTTTTGCGAGGTCCAGGTAGGCTGTGTGGACCACCTTCCCTCGTCAATGGCCTTGGTGACTGTTTCAAAGAAATCAACCAGGTTTAAGAGGCAGGATCTGCCCTTAACAAAGCCGAACTGGGTAGGATCCAGTGTCTGTAGGTCCCCAATATCTTTATTTATGAGGTCCATGATGATTCTTTCCATAGCTTTGCAGACCAAGCTAGTCAGGCTTATGGGGCGATAGTTTCCAGGATCTGTTGAGGCACCACCTTTATGGAGGGGGACCACTGTTGCTGTACGCCACTCTTTGGGCACATATCCTGTAGTAAGGCTGAGATTGAACAGTAGTTTTATGTTTGGCTTTAGCTCTTCTTGGAGTTCATGTAGGACGCAGCCCGGGACACCGTCTGGTTCCATTGATGCTGTATTTTTTGCTTTGGAGAGGGCGGCTCTTACCTGAGCATCTGAGATGTCAGGGGGGCAGCACTCTGCTGGGATAGATATTTGCCCTTTTGGTGGGGAGGGGGGGGGAGAAGTTTGCACTGAACCTGTCAGCTAGGATGTTGGCAATGTCTGTGGGTCCAGTGTATTTTTTGTCATTTTGGACTAATTCTGAGCATATCTGGGAATTACCACCCAGGTTCCTAACATAACTAAAGAAAGCCTTGTGATTATCCTTAGTGTCCTGTGCAATTTTTCTCTCGAAGCTGGCCTTAGACAATTTTATGAGTGCCCGTAGTTTTTTGCTAATATTGATCAGTGATGCCTTCCCTTTTTGGGATTTTGCTCTATCATTTAGTAGCTTCCTCCTTCTATTGTATAGTTTGTTTATGGCTGGGGTCCACCAGACAGGACGTCTGCCTTTGGAGGATTGGGTCTTGGTTTTATTTGGGATCACATGATCCATGCATTCCTGAAGGTGTTCATAGAATGCGTTTATAAAGGATTCTGCGGTCTGGGCCATATTTTCCACAGGCCCGGGGGCTTTGAAGGATTCCACCTCAGTTTTGAGGAGTGTGAAATTTGCTTTAGAGAAGTTTTTCACTGTGTTTTTCTGGGCAGGGGTTTGGGGTCGGGATGTGAATATCCAGTGAGATTAGTTTATGGTCTGATCTTACCAGTGAGGGTTACACTTCTGGTCTGGAGCATAGAGTCCCCATGTTGGTGATGATCAGGTCCAGTATGTTTTCCCCTCTTGTGGGAGTGGTAACACGTTGTTCCATAGCATTTGAGTTTATAAATTCTAGGAACCTTTGGGCTAGGGTGTTGGAGCTAGAGTAATGCTCCCAGTCTATGTTTGGATAGTTGAAGTCGCCCAATATAATGGTGTTTGAGAGACCTTCATATTTTCCATTGTTCTCAGAAAGGCCGAGTGGGGTTCCTGGGTTTGGGAGGGTGGTCTGTAGCAGGCTATAAACTGGAAGGCAGCTTTATCCACTGTTATTTGCACATGGATAGTCTATGATGCTTCGTGCTTTGCCACCAACCTGGAGGTGTGGGTATCTTTGATGAATATCGATACTCCCCTTTTGTGGTTCGGTCCAAGTTTTGGGGCTGAAAAGCATGGTATGAGGTATAACCTGGTAGTGCTGGGGTGCTCTCGGGAGCCCTGAACCAGGTTTCTGTTACTGCACAGATATTGATGTTCTCCATGCTAAGGAGAGTTTTGAGTGCATGCATCTTGAGGTTTAGACTTCTGGCGTTGAGTAGCATTACTCTTAGTTTCTTACCCCTTGTGATACCTATGGAGGTGGGTTTGTCTTTTGAGCCTTGCCTTGCCTAAAAAAGGCACTATGGGGGTAGCAAGAGCCTTTGCCAATATCCGAAAGCCCAAGGGTGACAGGTGCAAGCCATCCCTAGTGAAGCATCGTGGCTTGTCGAGCATATCATCCCAAGCTGACAGGTATTAGATCCCCTTTGAATGACACCAGTACTTAAGCCAATTGTTGAAATTGATCATCTTGTCTTCATATTGTGGCATCATCCTTGGTGAGGGTAAGATGCTACTCAAGGTCAGGGTCATACCGGCCTGGGTTACATGCTCAGAGAGCTCCTTTATGTCTCTTTTCATGTAGTCCAGGGAGGTACATCTCAGGTCATTCACACCAGCATGGACAATGACTGAGTCATATTTGTACTTGCCTTGGTGTGACCCGAGTGCTTGTGTTATGTGGCGGATCCTAGCGCCCGACAGGCTGCTCACCGTGACCCTCTCCTTGTTCAGCCTGGTGAGCGGGACGTCAGTGTGCCTGACAATAGAGTCACCTATTACAAGTGTATCAGGTGTGTTGTTTAGTCTTAAGGGCTGTGACTGTTCGGCACACTGGCCTTGTGAGATATGTGTTGCACGTTTTTTGTTTTGGGGTAGCTGTTGCTTGGGTGTCTGCTTTGGAGGTCTCTGCTGCTTAGGCAGATCTTTATTTAGAGCCTCCGAGTATGTTTTTGTGTGATTATGTGTTTGATTTGCTGTCGTGGTAGGTCTATGTGAGACTGGAATTGTAGTGAGTGTGGTCTCCTTCTCCTCCTGACTGGTTATGCCAGTACTGAGTTGAGAGAGCTTAGCCTCCAGTTTGGCTATATGGTTGCATCTCTCACGTGTTGGAATTTGTTGGGAGGAGGAGAGGGTTGTCTGTGTACATGAGGCAGTTGTATCATTGCCTCAAGATTCCCAGATTCACCAGCTGGACCGGAGAGGAGATTGACAACTGACTTTTGGACATGCTAGAATAATATTGGGAATTCCTTAATAATTGAAAACAAGGGCCAGTGGGGAGTGAGGGTGTAGTGCTTTTAATTTTTAGTGCTGACATATAATTGCTTTAGCGAGCAAGTGCCAGGTAACTTAAGTGCAATGTGTTACAGGTAACTTAAATGCAAAAACGACAAACAGTAACTTTCTTTCAAGTGAAACAAGAAATAAGTACAGAAAGCAATGCAGATATCACTAGTGATCCACAGAAGCGCTGAGAAGCCGCGTATTAGGTGGAATTAGCGTTCCAGGGAAATAACAAGCAAACAAACAACAAGCATATAAACAAAGCTAGATTCAGCAGGCCTGGATCTAGTCTTTGCTACAGCAAACAAGGTGTACCAATTTCAGTAAGATACAGTTCAAATATTCAGGCACTATAAACCTTTAACCAGAAATTCCCAGCTCAGAAGGGCAGAGTCCAACCTCTTCTCCCGCAAGAGTGCAGACCACGAACCTTCTTAATGTAAAATAACTGGCCTGAAGCCCAAGTGCTTAAACCAGAACTAATACACTTTATGAATAACAGACACTGGGCTCTCAATTAGCAGTTCCCAACTTAGAAGGATGAAAGCTACCTGTCCTGCCACCACAGTGCATGCCACAAACCTTCCTAATGTAAAACAACTGGTCTGAAGCCCAAGTGCTTAATCCAAAAGACTTAGAATGATAGCTACACTTTAATCAAGTTACTACCAAGCAATAATAAATACAATTGAATACTTTAGAGAATGCCTGGATTAGTGTTCAAGTTACACAAACAAAGCTAGATCCAGCAGGCCCGAATCCAGTCTATGCCACAGCAAACAAGGCGCACCAACTTCAGTAAGAAGCAGTTCAGATATGCATGCACTATAAGCCTTTAACCAGAAATTCCCAGCTCAGAAGGGCAGAGTCCAGCCTCTCCTCCCACAAGAGTGCAGACCACGAACCCTCTTAATGTAAAATAAATGGCCTGAAAGCCCAAATGCTTAAACCAGAATTAATACACTTTTAGAATAACAGACACTGAGCCCTCAATCAGCAGTTCCCAACCTAGAAGGATGTAAGCTACCTGTTCTGCCACTACAGTGCAGACCACAAACCCTCTCAGTGCAAAACAACTGGTCCGAAGCCCAAGTGTTTAAACCAAAAGGCTTAGAATGAGTTACACCAAGCAGTAATAAATACAATTGAGTACTTTTAAGATGATGCAAAAGTAAAATAAAGTAGGTAGAAACACAAGTACAGTAAAAGCAGATGATTTTTTTTTCTTTTCTGAACAAGTGCAGAGATCAAAGAAACAGATTTGAGTGCTGAAACTAGAAAACTGGCTAGTTATAAGAAAAAAAACTAAGCTAGAAGGCTTCCCTCCAACACAGAAGGGCTTGAGGGCTCAGAAGCCTACAAATAGTCTATACCACTTAACAGGAAAGGCAGGAAACAACCTTAATTTTTTTTTTTCTGTTTCCAAGATGCTCTCTTTGTACATGGTAGGAGTGCCTGAAATCAGAATATGATCTCACTGCACTCAGTTGAGTGAGCAAATGAGATGGGCCCAGAAGGAGTATCCAAACACATATTTACAAGAGGGGCGGGCAGTTTCAAGGCCATTAAGATTAACACCAAAACAAAAACAGTGAGGGTAGGTGGGACTAACTGAAGAGCAGAGTCAAAACTTCCAGTTCAGTTAATATTCCTGCAACACACAGTTAAAATCAATTTAAATACTGTATTTTTTTGAAAAAAAATTGCAGATAAAAGTACTTAAATTCTCTTATACGTCCAGTTGAATACAGCATGTTCTTAGCCGGCCAAAGCTGAGGTTTTTAAGCAGAAAATATTTCACACTGTATGTACCACTTAAATAGGCAAGGACAGGAAATCAAAGAATGTGGCTACCCGCACACCTGTAATTACTAGCAAATAACAAAATTCAGCAAACACTGACTAACTTCCGGTTCAGTTAATATTCCTGCAACACACAGTTAAAATCAATTTAAATACTGTATTTTGTTGAAAAAAAAAGTGCAGATAAAGGTACTTAAATTCTCTTATACATCCAGTTGAATACAGCAAGTTCTTAGCCGGCCAAAGCTGAGGTTTTTAAGCTGTGGCAACCCCACACTCCATAATATCACTGGGCCTCTACAGGGATCAGTGAAACATATTAGACACTGCAGAATACTTCTCCTGTGACATAACAACACTGTAACAATATGGGGATCGAGGGGAAGCAGTAGACACTGAGGAATACTACTCCTGTGACATAATGGCACCATAACACTACTGGGATCAGGTTGGGTGAAAGTACTAGATACTGGGGAATACTACTCCTGTGACATAAAAACACTGTAATACTGAAGTGACTAGAGTGAGGTGAAGTAGTAGACACTGGGGAATACTACTTGTGTGACATAATGGCATTGTAATGATACAGGTATTGGGGTGGATAGGAAGTACATGACACTGGGGAATGCTACTCCTGTGACGTGATGGTACTCTAACACTATGGGGATCTGGTTGGATGGAAGTACTAGACACTGCGGAATACCATTCCTCTGACAGAAAAACACTATAACTTTGTGATGCATGGGGTAATTGGAAGTAGTAGACACTGCAAAATACTACTTCTGTGACATAATGGCACTGTAATAATACAGGGATTGGGATGGCTAGGTAGTACTAGATACTGGAGAATACTCCTCCAGTGACATAACAGCACTATAACACTACATGGATCGGAGTGGAGGAAGAACTAGGCAGTGGGAAAAATATATTCTATGACATAATGGCACTGCAACACTATGAGGATCAGGGTTGAGGGAAGAACTAGATATTGGAGAATTCTCTTTCAGCTCTTTTCCCAGTTTGGGGTTGCCACAGCGGAACTCCAGTCCGCTAATTGGCAGTGGATTTTTACAGTGCCGAGTTGCCAGCCCGACACCCAACCTTCAAAGAAGGCATACCCATTCATGCACACACCTACTTGCGTGTCTTTAAATGTCACTTGACCGTGGGGAGAACATACAGACTCCACACAGAAGGTGCACCAGCCAAGAATTGTACAGGAGAACCTCTTGCAAGGAGGTGATAACACTAACTGCTGCACCACCATGGCCACCATAGAATTCTATTCATGTAAAAATAATTGCACTGTAGCACTGCAGTTACTAGGGTGAGGGAAGTACTAGACATTGTGGAATAGTACTAATGTGATATATTGTCACTGTTATTCAACAGAGATTAGTGGAAAGTACTAGACACTGGAGAATACTAGCCCTGTGAGATAATGGCATTGTAAAACTGAGGGGATCGGGGAAGTATTCAACATTGGGGAATACTACTCCTGTGACATAATGGCACTATAAGTCTAAGGGGATGGGGGGGGGAGTAGTAACCACTGGGGAATACTACTCTTATGAAAATAATGGCACTGTAACACTATGGCGTATGGGGAAAGTACTAGACCCTTGTGAATATTACTTCAGTAATATAATGGCACTGTAAAACTATAGGGATCAGGGTAGAGGGAAAGGCTAGACACTTGGGAATACTTCTCCTGTAATGTAATGGCACTGTAACTCTATGGGTTTTGGGGCAGTAGAAAGTACTAGACACTGAGGAATACTACTCCTGTGACATAATAACACTGTAATACAACAGGAATTGGGGGAATTACTAGACACTGGAAAATAGTATTCCTGTAACATAATGGCAGTACAACTCTATGGGGATTGGAGTGTCAGGAAGTAATATCTCTATGGGAATACTACTTCTGTGACATAATTATACTGTAGAACTGATGGAATCAGAGTGGGAGGAAGTACTAGACACTGGGAAATACTACTCCTGTGACCTAATGGTATTGTAAGACTATAGGGTTTAGAGTCAGGGAACTTAACAGACACTGGAGTATACCACTCATGTAAAAATTATGCCACTGTAACACTGCAGGTATCAGGGTGGGGGAAGTACTAGACCTTGGTGATACTACTCCTGTGACATATCATCACTGGAACTCCACGGGAATCAGTGGAAAGTACTAGACACTGGATAATACTGCTCCTGTGAATTAATGGCACTGTAACACTAAAGGGATTTAGGGGGGATTACTAGACAGTGGGGAATACTACTCCTGTGACATAATGACAGTAGAACTCTATGGGGATTCAGGTGTCAGGAAGTACTATACATAGAGGAAAACTAATTCTTTGACATAATGGCACTGTAACACTACTGGAATCAGGGCAGGTGAAGTACTAGGCACTGGGAAATACTAAAAAAAAAAAAAAAAAAAAAAAAAAAAAAAAAATGAAAAGACCAATGGTTAGACCACAGCTGAAGATAAAAATGGAATACTCCACGTCAGGAAATAAATCACTTGCAGCTTCACAGTAGTGCTCTTTATAAAACCAAAAGTTGTAACTGAGATGTAGTAGTCAAGGTAGGAAATGGTTCACTTGCAGTTTCACACCACTTTATTAAACAAGAGTAAATACAACTCTTGTAACATAATTTCACTGTAACACTAAAGGGATCGAGGGGAAGTAGATACTTGGGGATACTAGCCCTGTGACATAATTCCATTGCAACACCAAGGGGATCAGGGAAGCAGTAGATACTGGGAGATACTTCTTCCATGACATAATGTCACTGTAACACAATGGGCATCAAGTTGGGTGGAAGTACTCGATACTGGGGAATACTACTCCTGTGATGTAAAAGCACTGTAACACTGCAGTGATCGGGGTGGGGAAGTAGTAGGCACTGGGGAATACCTCTCTTGTGACATAATGGCACTGTAATAATACAGGGATTGGGGTGGATAGGTAGCACAGGACACTAGGGAATATTACTCCTATGACATAATGGTATTGTAAAGCTGGGAGGAGCAAGGAAGTACTAGATACTGGGAAATACTACTCCTGTGACATCATGCCATTGTAACAATGTGGGGATCTGGTTGGGGAGAAGTACTAGACATTGTAGAATATTATTCCTGTGGCAATAGAGGCATTGTAATACTACAGGGATTGGAGAAGTACTAGACCATTGAGAATACTAGTTCTATGACACAATGGTACTGCAACACTATGGGGATGGGGTTGGGGTAAGGACTAGACACTCAGGAATACTACAGCACTGTAACTCTTTGGAAACTGGTGTGTTAGAAGTATTAGAGATTGGGTATCACTACTCCTGTCACATAGTGGCATTGTAAAAGTACGTAGATAGGAGGAAATACTAGACATGGAGGAATTCTACTCCTGTGGCATAATGACATTGTAAATCTATGTGGATCGGGATGGACAAGAAATAGACACTGGCATATACTTCTCCTGTGACATCATCACACTATAACTGTATGTGGATTAGTATGAAGTACCAGACACTGGGGAACATTATTCTTGTAATACAATAGCACTGTAACACTATGGGTATCCAGTGAGATAGGGGCAGTATAACATTGATAGGATTGAGGTGGGTAGGAAGTACTAGACACTGGAATATAGTGCTCTTGCAACATAATGTCATTGTAACACTACAGGGATTGGGGTGTGGGAAGTACTACATACTGCAGAATAGTATTCTTTTGATAGAATGGCACTATAATTCTATGAGAATTGGGGTGGCAGGAAGTACTATATATAAAAGAATACTACTCCAGTTTCATAATGGCACTGTAACACTATGAGGATCAGGGTAGGGGAAGTACTAGCCACTGGGGAATACTACTTCTGTGAGATAATGACACTGTAACACTATGAAGAAGAAGGTGCGAGGAAGTATTAGACACTGGGAAATACTACTCTTGTGATGTAATAGCACTGTAACACTATGGGGATCAGGGTGGGTGGAATTACTAGAGACTATGGAATACTGCTCATGTAAAAATAATGATACTGTAACACTATGGGTATCAGGGTGGGGAAAGTAGTAGAAAGTAGAGAATACTACACCTTTGACATAATGTGACTGTAGCTCTACTGGGATTAGTGGAACGTGCTAAACACTGGGGAATACAACTCATGTAAAAATAATGGCAGTATAACACTGTGGGTATCAGAATGGGTGGAATTACTAGATGCTGGGGAATACTACTTATGCAAAAATAATGACACTGTAACACTATGGGTAATAGTGGTGCTGTAACACTATGGTGATGAGGGGGGATTACTAGAAACTGGGGAATACTACTCATGTGACATGTTACTGTCACTCTATGGGGATTAAGGGAAAGTAGTAGATGTTGAGGAATACTTCTGCTGTGATATAACAGCATTGTAAACCTACAGGGATTGAGGAGAAGTACTAGACACTGGGGGATAGTACTATTGCAACATAATGGCATTGTAAAACTGAGTGGATGATCATAGAATTACTAGATACTGGAAAATAGTACTCCTGTGAGATAATGACACTGTAATTGTATGTGGATCAGGGCATGTGGAATTCTACTGTTTTAACATACTGTCACTCTAAATCTATAGGGATCAGTGGAAAGTATTAAATACTGAGGAACACTGCTCCTGTAACACAATGGTGTTGTAATACTATGGGGATCGAAGGGAAGTAGTAGACACTGAGGAACACTACTCCTGTGACACTGGCATTGTAACCCTGAGGGGATCAGGGAAGTAAAAGACACTGGGGGATACTACTCCTGTCATATAATGGCATTGTAGCAGTGTAAGGAATGAGGGGTATTACTAGACACTGAAGTATATTAATCCTGTGACATAAGGACATTGTATTAGTGAGGGGATTGGGGTAAGTACTATATATTGTAGACTACTATTCCTGTGACATAATGGCAATGTAAATGTACAGTGATCATTAGAAAGTACTAGATACTGGGAAATAGTACTCCTGTGAAATAATGGCACTCTAACACTATGGGTATCAGCATGGGGGAAGTACTACATACTGAGAAATGCCACTCTTATAACATAATGACACTGTCACTCTACAAGGAACAGTGGAAAGTATTAAATGCTGGGGAATACTACTCCTATGACATAACAGCACTGTAACTCTATGGAAATCGAGGGGAAGTACTAGACATTGGGAATACTACTTCTGAGGCATAATGGTTTTGTAAAACTGAGAGGATCGGGGAAATAATAGATATTGGAAATACTAATTCTGTAACATAATGGCACTGTAACATTACAGACATCTGGGTAGGAAGTACTAGGCACTGTGGAATACTACTCATGTAAAAATAACGGCATAGTAATACATTGAGTATCAGGAAGGGGAATACTAGTCCAGTGACATAATGTCAGTGTAAATCTACAGAGATCAGTGGGAAGTACTAAACACTGTTGAATACTACTCCTGGGACATAATGGCACTGTAGGACTATGAGAATCATGGGGAAGTAGTAGACATTGGGAAATACTACTTCTGTGTCATAAAGGCAATGTAAAACTGAAGGGATCAGTGAAAGTACTAAATAGTGCAGAATACTACACCTGTGACAATAATAACACTGATACACTATAGGGATTGGGGGAGTACTAGACACTTGTGAATACTACTTCTGTGAGATAATGGCACTGTAACACTATGAGATTCAGGATTGTGGAAGGACTAGACACTCAGGGATACTACTACTGCGACATAATGACAATATAACTTTATGGGGATTGGGTGGAGAAGTACTACACACTGGGGAATACTACTACTGTTACATAATGGCACTGTAACACTACTGGGATTGGGGTGGGGAAGTATTAGACAGTGGGGAAGTCTAATCCTGTGACATAATGGTACTGCAACTATTGTGATCAGGACATGGAAAATACTAGACACTTGGAAATACTTCTCCTTTGATATAATCATACTTTAATTCTAAGGGGATAAGTGTTAAGTACCACATATTAGTGAGTACTACTCCTGTGATATAATGGCACTGTAACATGACATGGATCAGGGTGGAGGAAGCACTAGACTCTGTGGAATACTACTCCTGTTACATAATGGTACTATACCACTACAGGGATCAAGGTAGGGGGGACTACAGTTACTGGGGAATATTACTCCTGTGACAAAATGACACTGTAACACTAGTGGGATCAGGGTGGGGAGCAGTAGTAGACACTGGGAAATACTATTCCTGTGACATAATGGCACTGTAATATTATGGGGATAAAGATGGGGGAAATTACTAAATAATGGAGAATACTACTCATCTAAAAATAATGGCACTGTAGCACTGTGGATATCAGGGTGTGGAAAGTACTAGACACTGGAGAATTCTTGTCTTGTAGAATAATGGCACTGTAACTCTATGGAGATCAACATGGGGGAAGTACTAGGCACTGTGAAATAATAACACTGTAACACTACAGGGATTGGGTTGAAGTACTAGATACTCTGGAATTCCACTCCAATGACCTAATGGCAGTGTAACACTGTGGGGATCAGGGTGGGGGAAGTACTAGACAGTTGAGAATATAACTATTGTTTCATAATGGCACTTTAACACTATGGGAATCCAAGGTGGAGGGAAGTACTAGACACTGGGAAATACTACTCGTGTAAGAATAATGGCAATGCTACACTGCAGGTATCAGGGTGTGGGAAGTACTAGACACTGGGAATACTACTGCTGTGATATAATTGTCAGTGTAACTCTATGGGGATCAGTGAAAAGTACTAGACACTGGAGAATACTACTCCTGTAACATAATGACACTATAACACTACAGAGATTGAGGGGAAGGTAACATAATGGTATTGTAAAACTAAGGGGATTGGGGGAAGTACTAGATATTGGGGAATACTACTCCTGTGATATAAATATAACTCTACAGGGATGGGGGTGGGGGAAGTAGTAGACACTGGTGAATACTACTGCTGTGACATAATATATTCTAACACTACAATAGACACTGGTGAATACTACTGCTGTGACATAATATATTCTAACACTACAAGGATCGGGAAGGAATTACTAGACACTGGGAAATACTACTGCTGTGACAATAATGGCACTGTAACACTATGGTAATCAAGGTAGAGGAAGGAGTAGGCACTTGAGAATGCTACTCCTGTGACATAATGGAACTGTAACTCCATGGGGATCTGGACAGGAGTTAGTACTAGACACTGGGCCATACTACTCTTGTGAAATAATGGTATTGTAACACTACAGAGATTGGGTTGAAGTATTAGACTATGGTGAGTACTATTCCTGTGAAATAATGTCAGTGTAACTCTACAGGGATCTGGTCAGGGATGTACTTGACACTGGGGAATACTATTCCTGTGACATAATCTCACTGTAACTCTACGTGGATCAGTGGAATGTACTTGACACTGGGAAATACTACTCCTGTGGAATAATGGCACTGTAACACCACATAGATTAGGTTGAAGTACTAGACACTGGGGAATACTACTATGACATAACTGCACTGCACCACTATGGGAATTGAGGGGAAGTACTAGACAAAAAAGAATAATACTTCTGTGACATAATGTCTTTGTAAAATGGAGGGGATGGGGAAGTAGTTGATAATGGGGAATACTACTCCTCTAACATAATTGCACTGTAACGTTTTGGGGATGGGAGTGGGGAAGAAGTATACATTGGGGAATACTATTTCTGTGACATAATGACACTGTAACACTAAAGAGATCGGGAGGGAAGAACTAAACACTGGAAAATACTACTGCTGTGACGATAATGGAACTATAACACTACAGAGATCAAGATGGGGAGGACTAGACTCTCTGGAATATACTTCTGTGACAGAATGACACTGTAGCTGTATGGGGATCTGACCAGAAGGAAGTACTAGACACTGGGGTATGCTACTCCTGTAACATAATGGCAGCATAACACTACAGGGATTGGGCTGAAGTATTGGACTCCGGGAAGTACTACTCCTGTGATGTAATGGCACTGTAACTCTATGGGGATCAGGACGGGGATGTAGTTGTCACTGGAGAATACTACTCTAGTGACATAATCTCACTGTAACTCTGTCGGGATCAGTAGAAAGTACTAAACACTGGGAAATACTACTCCTGTGAAATAATTGCACTGTAACACTACGGGGATCATGATGAAGTACTAGACACTGGAGAGTGCTATTCCAGTGACATAATGGCAGTGTAACACTGTGGGGATCTGGGTGGGAAGAAGTACAAGACAGTCTGGAATACTACTCCTGTAACATAATGAAACTGTAACACTACAGGGATCAGGGGAGTAGTACTAGATACTTCAGAATACTGCTCCTGTGACATAATGGCAGTATAACTCTATGGGGATTGGAGTGGCAGGAAGTACAATACTTAGGGGAATACTACTCTTGTGACATAATGGCACTGTAACACTGTGGGCATCAAGGTGGGGGGTATTTGACAGTGGGGAATACTAATTCTGTGGTATAATGGCACTTTAACAATATGAGAATCAGGGTGGAGGGAAGTACTATACACTAGGAAACACTACTTCTTGGGCATAATGGCACTTTAACCCTATGGGGATAATGGTAGGGGGAAGTAACAGACACTTGGGAATACTACTGATGTAAAAATATTGGCAATGTAACACTGCAGTTATCAGGGTGGGTGAAGTACTAGACACTCGGCAATACTGCACCTGTGATATAATGTCACTGCAACTCTATGGGGATTAGTGAAAGTACTGGACACTGGGGAATACTACTCCTATGACATAATGGCACTGTAAGACTACAAGGATTGAGGAGGCATGCTAGACATTGGAGAATAATAATCCTGTGACATAATGGCTTCATAAAACTGAGGGAATCAGGGGAAGTACTTGATACTAGGGAATACTACTTCTGTGACATAATAGCAGTGTAATTCTGCAGGGATCAGTTTAACACTATGTGGATCGGGGTGCAGGAGGTACTAGACACAAGGGAATACTACTCCTGTAATATAATTGCACTGTAACAGTATGGGGTGGGGGGGAGTACTAGACCCTGGGGAATACTACTTCAGTGACACAGTGACAGTGTACTTAATACTGGTAAACTGATAGGGGGAAGGGGAACATTAGACACAGGGAATAGTATGTGCAGGGGGCTTGGGAATGGGTGTGTGCATGTGTACATGTGTGTGTGTTTGTATGTGTGAGTGTGGGAGACTGACTAAGGTGAGATCAATATCTAGAACTAATAGCCGCTGTGGTTAACTATTGGAGGAGGGGTGTACCCGCATGTCAGTACAGGCAGTAGTTAACTGAAATTCAGACAAATACATATGAGCTGATAGCGAGGTCTTTCCTCATCATAGCATGTCTGTATTGTGGCAGCAGGGCCTTTGAAGCATGGGCCATATAGCTTGTGGTATGCCCTTTCATAAATCCCCAGACACTTTTTACAAAGCATTTAGCTTCAAACTTGGCACAGTCAAACAGGCACCTATAAATCAAAAGTACAGGACAGCTCGGAAGACACCACATGATGTGGTGTACAAGTTAAAAAACTGCAATGGTACACTTTAAATGCCATAATTTATATCTGATGAACTCATGCAAGTTCTTTTCAAAAGTAAGGCAATGCTGACCCTGTCACACTTTTTCCATGGCAAACACTCTACAGAATTAACATGTATATGATCAAATGTGTGCATATCGACTAGCAAATGAAGATAATGTTAAAATACTGCACAGTAATACATTAAATGTTGGACTGATTCCAGCAAATACTACAACTTTGTTTTCTTGCTAAATCCAACAGAAAATATCAGAAACAGTAGTGGTTATAGAAACGTGATATTTTCCCAGAACAAAGACGTAGGAGACAGCCCAGTAATCTAACATATGATAAAAATGAAATTCATTTGTTTTTGTATAAAGAGAAGTTGAGCATATGAACCTGATCAAACCATAGATCTGAACAGGAAAGTATTAATTTGACTTCAACCAGTCTCCAAAATGTCAAGAAAAGGAAAAAAAAAAACAGAAGGATCATAATAGGAAACGAGAAGTTCTAATGACTGAACAATACTCACACTAACTGATTAGATAAGAAATTAGTAATACTCTATAATTTGCACCCCCAAAAGTCAAACCTCAGAGTTGGATTCAAATTATCAGTTGCTTACTGTTGAGGACTCACTGGTTAGGGGCTGGATAAATAACTGTGCAGTGAATACAATGAAAGATGAAAGATAATTGTTCAAGTAAACAACTTATTTAAGAGGCAGATTCTAGGGATGCAGTTTCAACTTTCAGACACATTACTATGACAAAATGAAAAGAAACCAAAAAGAGACAATGTTCATCTTAATCTTTCAGTGATGAGATTTCTAGCCTTGTAGGTCAAAATATCTGAATTCCCAGATTTTTTATTTATTTATTTTACATTTGTTTACCAGGATAGTCCGACTGGACTAGTAGCCCTTTTTCAGAGGAGGCCCAGGGAGAAAAACTCCAAAGACAGTTACTGTAACATGCACATGACAGTTTAGACAGTAATTAATAAAAGACAATAGGAACAATAAATTACAATAAATATGGTTTCAAACATCTTACGGTCATTAAGTATTAATACAAACAGAAGCATAGCAGGATGGATTTATAATAGATGCAGAAACAATGTCTACTAGTTTTAAATTTACATTACATTTAATAGATTTATATCATATTATTGAGTTTCAGAAACTCAAAACTCATATGGTCACAACCATATGCTTGAGTTTCTGAAAACTCCAATGCAAAAAAAAAAAAATCTATGTTTTTGCAGGGAGGCATGCACCCCAGATCCCAGAAAATTAAATAAATTCCAACACTGAGATCGCACTACAGTGGGGAAAAGGGTAAATTCACTGATCCTTACTGTACAGCAATCTACATGGACATGCTTTAATATAGCAATAACCCACGCCTGGGTGTGGGTAATGCTGGATTTACCCACGGTTAGTGTGGTTTCGTCACGAGATCGAAGCCCGAGTGGTCAAACAAAGCCAACCGTGGGTAAATCCAGCATTACCCACACCCAGACGTGGGTTATTGCTATTATACAGTGACATTATTTAAGAAAAAAATAATTACTTTTCTTAAATAATAGCATTGTATAATGTCTCCTTGCTGCCCTTCCACAGCTGTCTGGTATTCTGCGGCAGTTCTGATGTACTGCGCATGTTTATGCCTACGCAGTACTTCAGAACTGTGGGCAAAAGCAACAGAGAAAGCAAGATCTCTGTTGCTTTTTACAAACTGTTTAGCTATGTTAAATGGGTTTAACATAGCGAGACAGCTTCAAAATAAGCAACAGAGATTCTCTGTTGCTTTTTTTAAAGTTGCCTCGCTATGTTAAACCCATTTAACATAGTGAGACAGTTTTGAAAAAAGCAATGGAGAAAGAAAGATCTCCGTTGCTTTTTACAAACTGTTTTGCTATGTTAAATGGGTTTAACATAGCGAGACAGTGTTGCTGTAAGAGTTATAGTAATGGAAAAAGTCTAGGCGACCAGACCTTTTTCCAATACTATAACTCGGATTTACAACATGCATGCTGACCAATCAGCGTGCATGTTTTTGAATATTAATGAGGGGTCATTGTATAATGGAGAATTTACCCTTTTCTCCACTGTAGTGGGATCTGGAGTTGATATATATATTTTGCAGGTGATGTGGGGGTTTAGGGGGGGGCTCTTCCTCCTAAAAAACATAGATTTTTTTTGTTTTACATTCGAGTCTTTGGAAACTCGAACATATTGTTTTGACCTTATGAATTTCAAGTCTCCAAAACTAAGTAATATGATATAAACTCACAATCCCTGTGCTTTTCTTAATCGCAGATTTACCTTCAGTACATTTTAAAAAACACTCAATATTCCAGAGCTTGATAAGTCAAACAGTCTGTAAGGGGTCTAAGAGACGAAAAAGCTAGATTGTCATCTGAGGGGATGGAATTTCAATTTAAAACTAAGCAAAGAAACCTGTGGACAAGGGTATGCCACAGGATATGATCTTACATGTTACTGTACTTGCACAATGAACAAAAATGATGTACATGTAGAAGTGGGACTCCCCACAGCTTGACTGACAAGGAAATGTTGAAGCAAATGTAATAGATTTTGCTGTATATGAACTACTTTAATGAAATGCTGTCACAAAGTGGTTTTGCATTGCGCTTTGTAACAGATTTTGCAGGTCATGGTTTGTTTCTCAGTTGTGTATTGTTTTGTAAATTTAATATTTTAAATTTTGCTTGTCAGTAAAGCTGTTTAGAAGTTAAGACAAGAAACGATGTATGCATAGGAGGGGATGACAATTTATGATAAACATCCATGGATGTGTCACAGGTTCCTGTGCAAAGTAACAATAGAGATATTCAAGTTGTTTTACTGAAATGTAAGATAACCCTAAAGAAACCAGTTTATTTTAGGTATTTGTGGACTTGTCATTATTCCTCTGTCTGTTATATTAATGCAAGATGTTTAAGACATTCATAAACATTTTGCTTTTTAGAACCTGTCTCAGACAATTTGTTGTTGTTTATAAAACTATTTACAAAGAGAAAGGATCATGTCTTTACCTAAGGACAGTTTCCCCTCAGCCTGCTTAAGAAAACTTGCACATTATAATGCAAAGCTATTAATACTACTTTTATAAAAATGCCAGTGGTAATGGTATGTAACAGACCTGTAGATTCATATCAAATGTGTTCCATTATTTAGAAGTAGCAAGTCTGAGAAAATTGAAAACTACAGGTCCATTATTATTATCAATTCCCAAGCTAAGGTATTTGAATGCATAGTACATTTAAACTTATAAACTGTATACACATTGGTCCATAACCTACTGACAAATAATTATTTTTCTAAATCTATTATTGAGAAATAAAAGCAGGCATTTGCATAACAAATGAAATACATACAAAAATTGCCACTGCCAGTGTGACCATAACTTGTACCTCACTCAATAAGAAAATGTTTTACAATACTGTCTCCATATTATCATCCAAGTGAACATTCCCTTTCAAATTATGTAGAAGGGCATGACGTGTGTCTGCTGCATCTCCCTAAAGTGAGGACAAAGCCTGGTCTTTCCCTACCTATCAAGTGCCAGCTAAAAGTAGTACTGATACTAGGGCATCCTGTCATTACCCTGCACCATTTTGTCCTTCTCTCTGTCTTTCCACTTTCCCCTGTTAACTGTAACTCTACCTAACTTTCTTTTTCTAACTCTTATCTCCTAAGCCATACTCCCCTCAACTTACTCGAAAACTATCACCCTCCATGTGTTTCCCCTCCTTTGACACCTTCCCTATCTCTTCATCTGCTCATTTTCTTCACATTCTTTCTAACTCTGTAGTGCAGCATGTCCCTACAGCAATACTACATGTCCACTCCCTCACCTGTTTATATATCAGTAGTAATTTTTTCTGTGATCTACAACTGTAGAAAGTCACTGTTTTCACCACTCCAGCAATAATCTGAAGTTCTGCTTGGATTTGTCGAAGCATATCAGACTTATTCCATTAAGAAGTAGCAAGTATGAGAAATTTGAAAACTACAGGACCATTATTATTGTCAGCCCCCTAGCTAAGATACTTGAATGCATTTACACTTATAAACTATAAACTATATACACACAAGAAAGCTGATATGGGCAGTACTGAGGTGGTTTGAAGTCCCAGAAACATTAACAGAAATAGTGCAGGCTATGTACGAGGACCCAATGGGTCAATTACAATCAGTGTTCGGTCTCACAGAAGGGCTACCAGTGGGAGTAGGTGTGCACCAGGGTTCAGCTCTGAGCCCAATGCTGTTCATATTGGTGATGGACCACATTAACAAACAAGTTGGAAGGGACAGATCAACAAAGTTACTGTATGCAGATGATGCAGCATTGCAGGCAAACTTTCAGCAAGAACTTCAGTGAAGGATAGGAGAATGGAATGAAAAACTGAAGGCACATGGAATGAAACTAAGCACATATACAACAGTAATAATGGCAGCAAATTGGGAAAGTCAGAAGAAGCTGAGAACTGAGATAGAAGGAAAGATAGTGGAACAGGTTAACAGCTTCAACTACCTGGGAAGGGTGGTTGAGGAGAAGGTAAGACTGAATGAAGAAGTCAAAGCTAGAATAGGAGGGACTGCAGCCAACCGGCATAGAGACCAAGATGTAGTCTATGACAGACGAATGCCAATGAAGCTGAAAAGTAAGGTGTATAGGACAGTGGTGTGACCAGTACTACTGCATGGTACAGAAGGCAGAGCAGATGAGGAAGCTACAGGTGATGGAAATGAAGTGCCTGAGAAGAGTGGTAGGACACACACTGTAGTACAGAGAAAGAAATGAGGACATAAGATCAAAGAGAACAGATTAAGGTGGTTTGGGAAGGTGCAGAAAAGCAGAAGACAATATGATTAAGAAGATTTAGGACAGACAGGAAGAAAATAAGAGGAAATGAGGATGTGCAGCAAAGAGGCCTTGTGGATGCCCTCCCCCCCCCCCCCCATGAGACATCCAGAATACACACAGCATGGTCTCTCTTGGTTTAATTTGTCCAAGTCTTTATGATTTGTAATACCATGACAGGAATGGACCCCTATTCCTGAGTCAAAGTATAATTAAAGTTTGTGAAATTAGCATTGTTTCAATCTTTGATGTTAGCCAAAAGTGCTCTTCTCACTACCAATAATCTGTCCCGAATTGACTCCTGCAATTTGTATGGAGTTACATGTATTGGTAACATATCTAAATAAGACTGAAAATTCTTTTTTATGAGATCCATTGCTCTTACTACTATTAGAACTGTCTGGGTATCCTTCTTCCATATTATCCTCATTTCTGCCTGCAAATCCTTGTATTTTATGACTTTGTGTCCCTCTGTATGTAAGACACTGTAATCATTGAGTGTAGCAGTTTCAGTGACCAATGCTACTTTTGTCTTCTTTTCATGGACTACTATATCTGTTTTTTTCACACCTAGTTTTTAAACTGTTGGCAGTGGGTGACCCCAAGTGATATAAACTTCATCATTCTCTAGAATGCTTTGTGGCTCATGTTTCCAATGCTTCTTACTGGATTATTATGCCTTTCAGTATACAGGCCCTCCACCATTAGTGCATCACACCCAGCAACAAGATGTGTGACTGTTTCCAGTTATGTTTTACAAAACTAGCATTTGTCTATTTCTCTTACATGCTCAATGGACTTTGTAAACCAGCATGTATATAGTCCACTATCTTAGGCCACCAATATTAACTTTTCATCTTCTGGTTTAAATTCACCTCTCCTTAACCATTCCTGAGTCAGATCTTGATTGACATGAGGTTGTTCCAGGCAATTTCTGTACTTGAAGCTATATTTATGCCTTTTCCACATTCCTTGCCTTCTCATCTGATCCTTCCCCTTATAGTCTTTCTTTTTTGGTTCGCACATAAAGTTACTGCATTTTTGTCCACTTCTGGTTTGGTTTCCATTCCCACTTGACACCAATATGCTTCTGCTAAACTAAGAAGGGAAGTCATCTCAGATTTGCTCTCTTCATGTTTCAAAACTTTTACTATGTTTGGATCTGATGAGGTTGGCAGATATGTATGCAGTCCTATGATTGCAGATCTATACAGGTAATCAATTTTGAGGAGGCCCATACTTCCTTCAGAATGAGGAATATATAATCTTGGTTTACACTGATTTTTATATATCATTTGATAAACGTGAAGAATTTTTCTTGTTTTCCCATCCAGCTGATCCAATAAGTTTTGGGGCCAGTCAGTCACCCCAAACCTGTAAGTTAGAACAGGAAGAGCAAATTGGTTTGCAGCTTGGACTTTTTTCCTAGATGTCTGCACTTTTTCAGTATTAATTTTAGTCTTCTAAAGTATTATCTACTAAGTTTTTTTGCACATTTGTTCATGTTTTATTGTTGATTTTTCATCAGTTCCCAAACATTTATACATTCCCTCCTGCTCAAGTTTGTTTATATCACATTCCTGTCCCATACTGATATTTTCTTTGTGCTACAGCTTTCCTGCTTTAAATGTTGCTTTTATGCACATTTATCAAGACTAAATGATGTTCTAATATTATCTGTGAAATTTTTGACCACTTGTAGACAGGGGCAGCTCGTGCTATTGGGCTGCAGGACTGCAGCCCACCCCTGCTGTAAAGAAAAAGAAAAATAGAAAATAAATAAAAGAAAATAAAAAATAAATGAGTCGCGGAACATCGTGCATGCGCACTCATGGCATTTCCAGACTGCTGGTGAACCAGTCTGGAGCATGCGCACAGAATACAGACTGTCTCACCGGCAGTCTGGATTGGGTAAAGAGCATTCAGCAGCACTATCCCAGAGGTCTATGCAGTTACAACTGCATAAACTTCAAGGGGGATCAGACTGCCACATCCATAGGCTGGGTAGTACCCAGCCTGCTGTCACGGGAAGGACATCTTGTCACAGGCTTCAGATGGAAGGACTTGCTTGCTTCAAAGGTGGATTGCTTGTTACAAAGGTGAATGCATTTAGCATTGTGAATATGTGTTCTTTTAACAGACTTTGATGGAAGGACTTGCATGGATAGACTGTGAGGTAAGGAATACAGTGTGTGTGTGTGTGTGTGTGTGTGTGTGTGTGTGTGTGTGTGTGTGTGTGTGTGTGTGTGTGTGTGTGTGTGTGTGTGTGTGTGTATATGAAATTCCCCAAGAACCATATGGTGGTGGGTAGAGAACAGTCTTGAATTCTGTACCTTGGGACCAGGTGGCAAGGGCCTGAATTCCCTACCCACCACCATTTGTAAGAAATTTGCAGATCTTTTCCCCCATATTTGTTCTGGTCTGTTCCTCATAAAATATGTGGTTTCTGTATGTTTGTGTCCTTACAAAGCCAGTAGTGTAGTGGTGCAGTGGTAGCATTGTTGTCTAACAGCTATAAGTTCTCTGGTTTGATTCTTGGCTGGGTTTCCTTCTGTGTGGAGTCTGCATGTCCTCCCTGTGCTTGTATGGGTTTCCTCTGGGTGCTCTGGTGTGCTCCCATCTTACAAAGACATGTGTCTGGAGTGTTTCTCCCTGGGCCTCTGCTGAAGATTGGCTTTTGTTCCAAGTCAGACTTTCCTGGTTAACAAATGTTAAATAAAAATTACAATAATTTGAATTTCAGACTTCATATTCTTCAGAAAGTACATGGTAGCACAAAACCTTTTATTCTAGCAATTTTCTAAGTTTATAAGATGGATATTTGAAATATGTCCCTATTTTTGGGACTCTATTCCCCCATCATTGGCTTCATCCAGGTTTTTTTGTGCTAAGGTTGAGAGTTATGGTAAGAACTGAATTCACTGAATATGTTTGGGGGCTGTGTTCCCCCATTACCGGCTTTGTCCAGGTATTTTCTGCTAAGAGGTTGACAGCTATGGTGAGAACTGACTTCATTAAATGGTAGCCATTTAAGGTTCAGTCTTCTTCTCTTTCACAAAACAGCTGATTTGGCATAGTGGTATGTTGTTCTGACTGTTTTGCACAGGGTCCGGGGTTCAAGACTTGGCAGTGAAGTGTATGGTGGTAACGCAGCATTTTATTCTAGCAACTTTCCAACATTATACAAGCAATGTTTAAAATGTGCCCCTGTTTTTTTTGGCCTCCCCCCCCCCGCCATAAATGTTGGCTCTTTCCAGATTTCTTGTGCTGCAAAGTTCAAATATACAGCTGAGTGTTGAGTAGATTTTACAAGGAGCTGAGAGCTGCAGGGGAGCAAAGGTTTAGTGCTGCTTAAGCTGAGTTTGCATGCCTTGTTAATAGCACAACAGCTAGTGTACTTGCTTTTGATGCAGAAGGCTGTGGGTTCTACACCCACAGTTGATAGATGTGTTGTTGATACTGTACTGTGTTGCAAAAGGGGTGGATGCTGCACTCCTTTTTGGTGAAAATACCTAGTAACTATGAACCTGTTATCAATTTGCCATCCATTCCCTATTGCAATATTACTAGCTTATAATTTTTTAGTGTAGAATAGGCAATTTATTCCTCAAGTGCAACAGGCACTTTATTTGTAGATGAAACAATGTAATATAAAGTTGTTTGCTAGCAGCAACCTCTTCATTAGTTACAGATCTTTTTAATGTTGAATTATTTAGATGGCTTTTACTTCTTCAGAGATTGTGCGTATTTACTGATACTGGTGGACTGTAAAAGTTTGAGTAGACTTTTATGTTGGCAATGTTCTGAACTGGGCAGTTTTGTCATTATTGGTGCCTGCATTTTGTTTCATTGTTTACTGGAAAAATGTTCAAAACAATAAATTTAAAATGCCCTCTAAAACTGTACTGTATTGTACAAGGAATATCATTTAATACAATCAGGAAGGTGTATGAAAGAGTATGTGTGCAAGGGGCCTGTGATTTGAAAACAGCCCAAACCCAAAGTTAATCTTTATCTGGCAAAATGTATTTTCTTTGAATGCAGGTTTCAATGCTGTTTCAATGTATGTAAGTTTCAAGGGCAGATAAGTTTTAATGCTAAGTCCGTTTTCATTGTGAGACTGCATTGCTTTGTTTAGCAGATATCTATTAGTGTTTGTGCTGTAAAATACAAAATAAAACTTTAAAATGAAGTCCAAATCATTGCAAAAGTAAAGCAGTATGCACATTAGTGTTTATGGTAAATGGGGTGGAATAGCCAAGTAATGGTTCATTGGAATGAATGCAGGGGGGAGGCTCCATTCAACCATGATTTTGTGAGGGAGGGAAGGGTGGCAAACTCAAAGACAGCCTCGGCTGAACTATACCTCTCAACTGTCCAGATTTTTGCTACTTATTGTTAGTTTGTTCCTCATATAATTTGTGGTTTTCTGGCAAATCATTTAGGAATTAAGTCACTAAATAATGACAGAGACTGAGTTTCAGACTTCATAACCTTCAGAAAATGCATGCTAAAGCAAGACCTGTTATTTTATCAACTGTCTCAGTTAATACAAGAGCGATTTTTAGTACTGTTTATATGTTCCCCCAATATATTTGGCCTTGTCCAGATTTCCTGCATTAACAGGTTGAGAGGTACGTGCAAATAAATTGCTTTATAGAATTAGGCATATTCAAACCTCTCAACTGTCCCCAGTTTGGGCTCAAAATGTTGCTCTTCCCCTAAAAATCCCTCCACAAAGTGGCAATTTTGGAAGAAAACATGGAGGGCTTACAATTAATAAATAACTGTAATAATCAGAGCTGTAGATTACTTTTATTTCAGAAATGCATATAGATTCTTTTATTTTGTCATCTGCTCAAGTTAGCAGTACTAATATTAAAAAGGTGTCCTTTTTTGACAGGTTCCCAGCTGTATTGTGTGGCTATTTTATATTTTTGCATCACATCGTTGGTCCATTTTTCATAAAATTGTGTTTTTCTTGGCAAATTAGTGGGAAATTATTAAAGACTGAAGTTAGAAAATAATGACAGCCATTTGAGTTTCAGATTTCATACCCTTCAGAAAATTCATACTAATGCAAGACCTACTATTCTATTATCTTTCTAATTTTATAAGAGCAATATTTAAAAACTGTCCTTATTTTTGGGGCTTTGTCCCAGTTATATGTATGGCTTTGTCCAGATTTCTTGCTCTGAGATTGAGAGGTATGACAAATGTGTCAGGGCCATCACAGTCAGCCAGAGACATTTCAAATTGTGACATACTTGTTGCACCCCACTCCCCCATGCAGTGACTCTGGATGTGTCCAAGCAAGGCAAGGAGCAGTTATGTATTGTAAATGTGCAGAGTATCCCCCCATCAAAGGTAGACACAAGCACTACTAGTGGCTTTTCATCTGTCCTTGATTTTGCAGAATGTTCTGGTTTCTGTCATATTTTTATACTGTTGATTTGTGCTTATTAATATTCAGAAAGTGCCTGTTGCTCTGTGTTTAAGTAGCAATGGCCATCAGGTAAGCTTGTCTGACATTGTAAGATGCAAGTAAGCTTTAATAAGCATACTGTTAAAGAATTACCAACACTGAAATCCTTTCTGTTGTTGCCAGGCAGAGAATACTTACATAACTAGATAACGTATAAGCCTTGTAGATAACGTATAAGCCTTGGGTATTGAAATGCATATGACAGTATTTGTAATAAAGGACAGGATTACAGTATTTTAAAAAGCTCATTATCTTTGTTGGAGGCTTGCAGTCATCTTTGCAGGCTTTACCCGTAAACTAAACAGAATGCTAATCTATCATGAGCAGTCCATAACCTGTGCAGTAATCCTTTAAGCAATTTATCTTGAGCTTGTTTCTTGTTTGCTGTTCATTTTTTACTTTGATCATGTTTTCCCCATGAAACAAGTAGATAGTTGTTGTCAGGCAGCAGGTCTTTTTTGGATAAGAAACATTTTTACAAGTGGGGGTATCACAGAGATTGCTACTTTCAGCATGCTACTTGGTACTTTTATAAAGCTGAATATAAATTATAATTAGAACTGCAGTGCAAGGAGAAGTGGTTTGAGTTGAGTGCTGCTTGTTTTTCTTATACTTGATTTTGACTGGCATTCCAGTAATATATTTAAAAAGTAATTTATTTTTTCATGCCTCACAACCTTTTTGTTTCCATCTAGATATTAAGTAAGCTGTCATGCAGCCGATGCATTGAAATATTTTTTTCTTCTACACTTCATTTTGTCTTGATTGGACTCTCATGATGATGATTTGGCACCCAGGGCAGCGTATTTAATTAAAGTTATAATTTTTGTGGTTTTGAGCATAGCCACTCCCCTTTATAGTTGGCCACACCCCTTCTCATTGACCCCACCCATTCAGCTGTCTCCAGCAGCCCCCCTTTGATTTGAAGTCACCAGCCATCACTGCTTGCAGATGTGCTTTCATCTCCTCATCTGATTATACAGTTTTAAATCATTCAGAAAAAGATGAGAAGTCTTTACACTTTGCTGCTTTCGGGTAGCCAAATAGTAACTGTGACCTAATCTGTTAAACAGACAGTTTAAGGAGTTAATAGCAAAACAAAAGAGCAACAGTGACAAACTGTCACCCTGGAATAACCCCCTTTAAATTGTTATCCCTGGTATAATAATTTGTCCTTTATCGTGGTTAAGCTGCAACATATATATATATATATATATATAGATATATACATATATATATATATATATATATATATATATATATATATATATATATATAGATATATTTATAGATACACACCAACATAGTACAAATGAGCAGATGAATGGAAGAAGGCATACCCTGCAATATTTTGTGACAGTCTATACTCTCTAGTTGTACAGTAAAAATGTGGAAACAAGTTAAGTTTAGCACCAGAGCGTAGATAAACTTCTCTGGGCACAGTGAATATGCTAATTATCTCTCAAATCATTACACTGAATCTCTCAATTTGTGCTTTGAAAAATAGAGGTAAACATTGTGTTGCTTTCTATATGATGACATGCAGATGCCTGTACAACACTAGAACATGGATTAAGACTTTGGCAGGTAATGCCTTCCAAGTGTGTCTCATTATCTGTACTGGTTAGTCAGTGATGTGCTAAGGATCCATGATCATCAAAATCACACTTTGAAAGGGTCTGTCAGGCAAATAACTCTTACAAATACATTTTCAATTTGCAGTGAAATATGAATGAACCCTGATCAACATACTATCCATGTCATGTCAAAATTATGTGAGATGGCTGTGCATACATCTCAGACATGGGGTGAAGATGCCGTACAATGTGAATGATATCTGCAACAATGTGACAGTGGACTAAAGTTAAGAAAATATATACTTCAAAACAATGGATTTATATTCATGCAAAGCTTTAAGACGTTCCATGAGCAAAGGTAATACAGTTAATTCTTCACCGATATGTTAGATGTACGTCCATACTCCAAAAAGTGTTCATACCCTCACCTTCTTTTTCATCCTCATATCTGTCTTATTTCCCTAGTATCACAACTGCACTGTGTAATAAAGAATAACAAAAGACTAACAGCATAGGAGTAGTGCAGACTAATTGTCCATTTACTACTTGAACTTCTACTTGACTTTCTCCTGTTTATTTGTATACGTGGCACAACATATTGATGATGTTAATATTCCATTCTGTGCCAGTGGTCCAGTGTTCAAATCCTGTGTCATGGGAGTGATCACTCCTTAAGGAACATTGATAACCATCATCAATGTTCAATGCCAAATGTCATGCAGCATATAAAGATGAAATGAGTAAAATAAATTGTAAGAATTTGTCAAGTTTAGGAGAGTGCTACTATTATGAGTCGTCATTAACTTGAGGTGAGAAACACCTTCACAGACATACCTCTCAACTGTCAGATTTTCACAGAATGTCCAGATTTTTGCCTATAATTTTGGCCTGTTTTTCATAAAATTGTAGTTTTCTGGCAAATAAATGTCAAAACATTAAAGACTTGAAGTAAGAAAATAATGACAAACACTTAAGATTCAGACTTCATATCCTTCAGAAAATTCATGCTAATACAAAAACTGTTATTCTATCAACTTTCTACGTTTGTAAAAGCAATATTTAAAAATTGTCCTTATTTTTGGGCTTTTGCCACACTTTTATTTATGGCTTTCTCCAGATTACTTGCTCTAAGAGATTGAGAGGTTATATATCACATTACTGCAGTATTACTTTGTACAGATGTGCTGAGCCAGTCTTATTCACCCAGCCTAACATCGCTTCACATAACTATTTCTAGAAAGCCATGATATACATTATTTATTAATTAATTTATTTATTGACATTTGTTGACCAGGAAAGTCCAACTGGGTTAGTAGTCCATTTTCAGGGGAGGCCTGGGGAGAAAAGCTCCACAAACACATGAATACATCGCAGACATTTTTACAAAAATCTTCAAAGAATTGCACAGTAATTTACAAGAAATTTCAGAAATTACAGGGATTACAGTACAAAACAGTACAATATAGTATATTGAACAATGATTAATAAAATTAAAAGTCATTTTTAATGAAATGGAAATGTGTACATGAATATATCGAAAGAGCCTTGAAAATATGTAAATAGCTGTTGCATACCTCCCCCTCCCCCTCATCTCTGCAGAAATTCAAAGATGTTATTCAAGCAATTTTAGACAACACAAACAGGAAAACATAATAATTGTAGGAGACTTCAACCTTAATATGATTAAACCCATCAATCTACAAGTAAAAAAAAACTGCTACAAGAAGTCAGAAATCTCACTAGATAAAAGAAAAGTTCCACTAGACCTAACCTTAAAATCTCAAACCACTGCCTCATTGATTTAATAATCTACATTAATCCAAACTATATCTCTAACATTGTAAATCAGTCACCTTTATTTAGTGATCACTGCCCTATAAGCTATTCCATCCTTTGCCTAGCTCCCAAGACCAGCCCTTATCTAATCTCTTTCAAATCAAAATCCAATACTAATATAAGAAAACTTGTTAAATGTCTCACTTCCCTCAGCTAGACAGCAGCTGTAAACATCACTGATCCAAACAAAGTCAGTGAACTCCTTGCAAACATTCCATATAAGAATTTTACTTTCTCTTAATCTCCAGGTTCTCCAGAACTAAATCCCTACCCCAGAAAATTGGGAATGGCACATTAACCTAAGAAACTTAGCCAAAAAAACTATGAAAAATATAGAGACATAAATGCCAATATACAGACAAAGAAAATTTTGGAAAGTAGACAATAACCTGACTGGAAGCAGCCTACCCACTCAAGTCACATTACCTCCTCTTCTCTAACAGCAGATGATTTCCAAAAACACTTCCATGACCTCCCCAACTGTGTAAGATACCCCAACTCAAAATCCCCATCCAACCTCCCTGAATATCTTTCTCTATTTCATTTCAAATGGCTCTTATCCAAAGATATCATATAATTTCTAAAAGAAATACAACTGGATGGAACTACAGGTATAGGCAGTCTCCATCCTTGGCTCATTTATAACTGTCAACATTACTTGTAAAACCTCTACAACACTTCTTTAACTTCTCAGTACTAATACCATGTCTAATATCTCAGAAACTAATATAGTAAAACCACTTCCTGAATAGAAAGATTCCATCCTCCCCTCCCACTATTACCCCATCTGAATTTTTCCAGTCTTGTGCAAGATCTTTGAAAAAATGTTCTGCTTCTCACTTAAAGATTATATCTCAAAACATCATCTTCTTCTCATAAACAGCATGGGTTCACACAGGTAAGATAATTTTCACTGCCATATGAACATTCACAGATGGAATTCTCATGGCAATCAATAAGACCATGGAAGCTGCATCAATTTTCATAGGTTTCACCAGGGAATTTGGCCTAGTTAACCACTTCTTCCTCCTCATACTCCTTCTGACTAAACTAAGCATCAACCCTAATTCCATTCCCTGTTTCAGAGGTATCTTACAGACAAATCACAATTTAGCTCCTGTAACTCCCACACTTCCTCTCTACTCTGAGGAGTCCTTCAAGGCTCTATTCTCATCCGTCTGCTGTTCTCTCTCTCTCTGTCTCTCTAGGAGGTTACTAGGCTATTGGCCCTAGGGCCTTTATAAGCCTAGCCATGTTATACCCTTGTTCACTTATTGACCAAGTTGTATGGTCCATATTTGCAGAGTGAGTCTATGATTAGCACCAACTGCTCTTATCCAAGAGGAACATAGGTTACACCCCCCCCCCAAGGTAAATTTATGGCCTCCCATCCAGTTGCCTAAGTTACGCTTAAATAGAGTATTTGAGGAACCCTGTTTTACATGAACTGGGGGTTTGTTCGAGAGGAATGGCAATCTCTGGGAGACATATCTGTGTCTCTTGCATGTCCTGTTAATGTTGCAGGCTAGGTTAAGATCCCTACAGTGAGAGAATCTTGTGCCATTTGACTTGCGGATGTGCAGCACTTCTATTAGGGCAAGGTCTGAGACTGTTCTGTAGGCCAGGCACAAGCCACCTCTCAGCAGCCTATAAGATACAAAGTACAGTGACAGGGAATTCAGTCTGTCAGTTTAGGTCATATGTTGAAGGCTCTGAATTTTTTTGGTGAGAAACCTCTGAAGTCTCACATCTGCTGCAGGTGTCTGGTGAAGTACATACAGAAGGGAGCACTGTACTCTGCTAAGGATCTGATGAGGGATGTGTACAGGGGAGTTATAACATCCTTAGCTCTGGATGTGATGCCTTTACTTATGAGATGCACAACATAGAAGGCATTCCTAACCATTGTGGACACATGGTGATCAAAGTTAAGGTTGCTATCAACCGTGCATGCGATAACTGCATATTGCTATAGTGTAACATGTTACTTAGGTAGGAGTTCTAATCCCAGACATGGCAACTGTGAAACTATGTGTGTGTGTTTGTGTGTGTAGGGATCAATGATTTACTTTGACGACTGGATGGGAGATAGAAAATTCACCCGGGGATCACATCAGTTGCCCTGCTAGGCAGGGGACCAGGGAAGTAAAATTCCTGGGAAAAAATAGATGGGGAAATGTTATGGCTAGGTTTGTATAGGCCCTAGGGCCGATAGACTAGTACCAACCTATGAACCTATGAACCTGTGTTCCCTCACCACAGGGTTTGAGCTAAGGGGTGTACTGTTAATATTGTAATTTGCAGGGACTTCACCTTTGCCAACAGGGATGATAACACATTTTTTGTATTTAGTTTACAAGTCCATGACTTTGGCACCAATCATTTGTCTGTGTAAGCCCTTTTTGTAGTATGTCAGCATCACTGGGGGATTCATTGACTGCACTCATCAATGAACTTGGTAAGCCACAGGCCATCTATTTTCACTTGGATATCTGAGAAATAGATTCCAAACAGTACGAGGCCCAGCACAGATCCTTGTGGTACAACACTGATAACTGGTCTGATGTTAGAAGTGGAATCCCCAACTTTGACTGTATGCATTCTGTCGTTGAGCCAGTTGGCTACCCATCTTTTCACATATAGGTTAATTCCCAGCTGGATGAGTTTATTTATTTCACATTTGTTTACCAGGAAAATCTGACTGGGCATAGATCCCATTTTTAGCGGCCCAGGGAGGAAATCTCCACAAAGATTAGTACAGTAAATACAATGCATATGTTAATAAAGTACAGTACAGAGTCAAACGTTAATAAAGTATAGTTTCAAGGCCAAGAAAGGAACAAAAAGTAAATATACTGTAAAGCACAGTGTGTTACAATAAACAATACAGTTGAATGGACATTTAGGTCAATAATTTGGTTACATACATCAGTGGCTAGTGCAATAAACACACATTGATTGATTAAGAGTACAGAAATGAGTTGGTGCAAGCTTTCATAGAAGGTTAAGGTATGATATGATCTAATTAAATGAAGCTACCCAGGGACAGAACAATTATAACCAAGAACTATGTAATTGGGACCAGAGGAGTTTTTTGAAATTACTATTTTTTTCAGTGGTCCTAATATCTATGGGGATGGTATTCCATGCTTTTGCAACAGAAATGGAAAACAAGGAGTCTCCAGAGCTATTGTTACTTTTGCCTATGTCAGCCAGTGCTTTATTGGTGGATCCTAATAGACATTTGTTAGAGTATATATTAAGTAGGAACTCTATCAGGATAATATAGAATTTGGTGGGCTATTGTAAGCTGGTTATATGTGAGCAGGTTGGATAATTTTAGCCAGGATAGTTGCTTGATTGCTAACAGCGATGTGTCCTGAAGGGCGAGTCAGTAGCAAACCTAGCTATTTTATTGTAGCAGGTGTTTAGTTTGTTAAAGTCTGCTTTGTTTAGGTTGATCAGTATGGGGGAGGCATAGAGGAGTGTGGATAGTAGGTGGGTTTTTGTGATGGTGGCTTTACTGTCATTGGTGAAGTACTTTTTGCATCTATATAGGTTCTGAGTTTTTTATGGGCTTTCTTTATTGTCTGTGCAATGTGAATATCAGATTTCATGTTGTGATCTATGATAACCCCTAGAAGTTTGGTGTGTTGGACAGGTGTGATAGGGGTGTTATTGGCTGAGAATATTGTGAATTGTGGTA
Organism: Protopterus annectens; assembly: GCF_019279795.1. Lineage (NCBI taxonomy): Eukaryota > Metazoa > Chordata > Ceratodontiformes > Protopteridae > Protopterus > Protopterus annectens. The sequence continues at coordinate 5,750,039 of NC_056734.1, read as the reverse complement.
TGGGGTCTAAAGCTCTAGTGGAATAAAATATCATTAGCTGTGTTTTATTGGTTTCTCAATGATGCCTGAATGGAGGATTGCGTCAAAAGCCTTGGCTAAGTCAAGATAGGCTGCATGTACTGTTTTGCCTTAATCCTGGGCTTTGGTGACATTCTCAAAGAAGTCTACCAGGTTTAATAAGCATGATCTACCCTTAACAAAGCCAATTGGGTTGAATCAAGAGTTTGAAGGCCACCAATGTCTTTGTTGATAAGGTCCATGAAGATTCTCTCTGTGGCCTTGCAGATTAGACTGGTTAGGCTTATAGGTCTATAATTCCCAGGGTCAGTTGATGGACCCCCTATATGCAAGGGAATTAGTGTTGCTGTTTTCCACTCTGCTGGGATAAAGCCAGTATTTAGACTGTGGATGAAGAGAGTGCCAAGGGCTCCTCTAGGTCCTATTTTACACCATTTATTAGGCAGCCAGGGGTATCCAGTCCCATACATGCTGTGTTTTTGGCCATGGAGAGTGCTGTTATTAACTGCTCTTTGCAGATACTAGGTAGAGGACTGGTGAAAGGTATGGTTTGGGGTATGTCTGGTGGGGGCAGGGGGTGAAGATTGCACCAAATCTATGTGCTAGCAGATTGGCGATATCCCCAGGGTCACTATGAGTAGTACCACCCACTACTACCGCAGCACAAAGCTGGACCTTCCCTTTTAGATTTCTGAAGTAGCTAAAGAATACCTTGTGATTATCCTTAGCTAGGGATGTTAGTTTATCTTTGTAATTGGCTTTAGAGGACTTTACAAGATATCTGATTTGTTTGTTCAAGCTGTGGAGTGTGTCGTTTCTCTGCTGATTCAGTTCCCTCTTGTTCTTAGACATTAGTTTCTTCATCTTGTTTTATAACCTATTTATGCTTGATGTCAACCAGGGTGGCTTGTTTTTTTGTGAGGGCCTTGTTTTGATCTGTTCAGGTACAGCTGAGTCTATACATTTGTAAAGGTGTTTATACAGGGTATTTGTGTGCACCTCTGTATAGGAGTCATTGCTGACAGTGGTAGCAGGGGTTTGAAACTATTTATGCCATCGCTTAGGAGGCTATAGTTTGCTTTGTGAAATTTTTCATCCTTTTTGCTTTTGGGGGGGCAGCTATGATCATTACTTTGAATGAGAGTGATTTATGATCAGACCTTACCAGGGAGGGCAACACACAGGGGGTAGTGCAGAGACCTCCTATGTTGGTTAGCACTATGTCTAGGACATTCAGGCCCCATGTGAGGGTGCAGACTATCTGTTCCAGAGCATCTGTATTAACAAAGTCCAGGAACCTTAGGGTGAGCGTGTTTGTGCTCATATATGACTCCCAATCGATGGAAGGATAGTTGAAATCGCACATAACTGAAGTGTTTGGCTGTATAGTGAGTGACTCAAGTAGGTCCAGGTAGACAGAGTGGGGGACCAATAAATAACAATGATATAAAAGGGGTTTTACCTAAAGTTAGTTGGACTTGGAGGAGCTCTAAGTAGTCATAATGTTTGACCAGTCTTGAGGTGTATTTGTCTTTAATGAAGATGGATATACCTCCACCTTTGGTTCTTTCATGCTCATTTTGAGGTCTGAATGTGTGGAAGGCCTTGTAGCCTTGCATGGCTGGGGTGCTCTCTGCAATCTTGAATCATGTCTACACAGACATCAGCATCTTCCAAGGTAAGGAGTGCTTCCAGTGAGTGTAGTTTCCGATTTAGATTACTAGCATTAAGCAACATAACCTTGAGTTTGTCTTTAGTGGATTTTTTTATGTCAGGAATTTTATTGTTATAACACTGCCTAAAAATGCAGTATGGGGGAGACAAGCACCTTTGCCAGTAACCAAAATCCAAGAAGCGACAGATGAAGACCATCTCTGGCAAAGCTGTGTGATCTGTTTACCATATCTTCCCAGGCTGACAGCTACAGGATGACACCAGAAGCTAAACTAATTATTGAAGTCTATCATTTTTTGTTTATATTGAGGCATCATCCTGGGTGAAGGTAGAATGCTGCTTAGGGCTAGGGACATACCTGCCTGGAACACATAATCTGAAAGCTCAATTATGTCTCTCTTCATATAGTTCAGTGAGGTACTTCTCAAGTCATTCACTCCAACATGGACTATGACAGAGTCATAATAGGCCTTGTTGTTGAGAGACTTAAGTGTGTGTGTGATCTGACAGATCCTGGCACTTAACTGTGACCTTCTCCTTGTTCGGCCTGGTGAGGGGAACATCTGTATGTCTCACTATGGAGTCGCCTATGACCAAGACATTTGATTTTGAGGTGTTTTGCCTTAGGGACTTATTATCTGAGACACTGTTGTGTGTATTACTATATGTAGTGGATTCTCTTGGGTCTGCAGTGTGTACAGTGGGTTTCCACTTGGGAAATCTCTGACTTTTAGGTAAGCTTCTAGCAAGTACCTCCAAGTATGTGGGTTTATATGTTGTGAGCTTGTTATGTGCAAGAGGTGAAGTGTGTGTGTGCTGACAGCTTGTTTGATATCTGGTTTGTGGTTTTGTGAGATAACTGATTCCAAATTCATAGTATAGATACATCTCTCATATGTTATATTTATTTGTTTTAGGATTAACTGGCAGTCAGTATACATGAGGCAATTTCTACATTGCCTCAGGATGTCCATTTCAATCAGGCTGGCTGGAGAAATGGTGGGAAACTGTTCATCCATTATGGCAGGTATATACTGTAGTAACTAGTGGGCAGTTGGTTAGATGGACCAGGTTTTGCTGTAAGACTAAAAAATTGGCTATTCTATCAAGGGCTAGAGGTAGAAAACTGCATCAGTGCTTCACAATGCACAATTGAGCTGCTTGCAGAGCAGCAGTGCAATCTCTGAGCAGCTCTGGTAAACTTAATGCAAACCCATACAAATATGACACTTAAATACAAGTGAAATTAAATGATTTAAAAAAGTAGCCAAAGGGAAAGCCCAAGACTGAGCCTTATTTCAGCAATCCCTAACTCAGATGGATCATTGGCTGCACACTTCTGCCACAAGGGTGCAGGGGGTCTTCTTAATGTAAGATGGCTGGCTTTAGTGCTCAAATGATACCAAACAGTCTAGATTCAGCAAGCCTGAATCTAGCCTATGCTATAAAATGCAGAAGTACTAGAAATTCAAAGTACAGAAAATCACTGTCACAAGGGGAAAAAATTAGTTTAAATAAAGCAGCAATTTCGTAGAAAACTCCTGCCAGAGTGTAGATCACAATCCTTTCTAGTGTGAAAAAACTGGTCTGGAACCCAATTGCTTAAACCAGAACAAAGACACTTAGAATAACAGGCACAATAAGACTTCACCAGCAATTCCAAGCTTAGAAGGGTATAAGTTACACTGTCCTGCCACAAGAGTTTAAACCACAAACCTTCCTAATGTAAAATAACTAGTTTGGAGCCCAAGTGCTTAAACCAAAACAAATACACTTTCAGAATAACAGAGATAATAAGCCTTCAACTAGCAATTCCCAGCTTAGAAGGGTATAGGTTATCCTCTCCTGTCACAAGAGTTTAGGCCACAAACCTTCCTAATGTAAAATAACTGGTCTGGAACCCAAGTGCTTAAACAGGACAAAGACACATAGAATAACAGGCAGAATAAGCTTTCACCAGCAATTCACACTTTAGAAAGGTGTAGACTACATTCTCCTGCCACAACAGTCTGGACCACAAACCTTCATAATGTAAAGTAACTGGTTTGGAGCCCAATTGCTTAAACCAGAATTAAGACACTTTCAGAATAACAGGCACAATAAGCCTTCTACCAGCAATTCCCAGCTCAGAAGGGCAGAGGCTACCCTCTCCTCACACAAGAGTGTAGACCACAAACCATCTTAATGTAAAATAACTGGCATGAAGCCCAAGCGCTTAAACCAGAATTAAGACACTTTTAGAATAACAGACACAATAATCCTTCAACCAACAATTCCCAACTTAAAAGGGCGTAAGCTACATCTCCTGCCACAAGAGTGTAGACTACAAACCTTCTTAATGTAAAACAACTGGCCTAAAGTCAAAGTGCTTAAAACAAAACTAGGAGGCTTAGAATAACAGTTACAATTTAATCAGGCTACTTCTTTTGGCTTTTCCCAACTAGAGGTCGCCACAGCGGAACGCCGGTCCGCTAATGATTGGCAGTTGATTTTTATGGTGCTGAGGTGCCAGCCCGATGCCCAACCTTCAACGAAGGCACGCCCATTCACGCATGTCTTTCGAACGCCATGACTGCGGGGAGGACGTGCAGATTCCACGAAGAACAGAAAACATCCTATCTGCCCCCTTTAGTCAACAAGAAATTATAAATATCATTGGTAACCTTAAGTTAGGGAAAGCTCCAGGTCCAGATGGTTACTCTCCAGATTTCTACAAAACTTTTAAAGACAAACTAGCTCCTATTTTACTAAAACTATTCAACTGTATATCCCTCAACGGTATACTGGACCTTTACCTTAACAATTCAAAGACCATACTAATCCCCAAAAATAATTTAGATAAATCAAACGTAAATAACTACAGACCAATCTCATTAATGAACGTTGACATTAAAATTCTATCATTCTTGACAGCTGAAAGACTTAAAAAAGTAATCCCTTCCTTGATTTCCAATGAACAAGCAGGCTTTATGTCCAAAAGACATATCTGGGATAACACATTGACACTGGAAACTATGATTAGCCTCACCAAGAAAGATAAAAATCTAAGGTACACAATGATTCTGGATGCATGTAAGGCTTTTGATAGGGTCAACTAGAATTTTTTTATTTACAGTACTACCTTATTTTGAGATTCCTACTGGGTGCATCAATATGATTAAGATCTTATACAATAGCTCATACAGGCATCTATAAAATTAATAAGAATCTCTCGAAACCAATAAAAATCTCATCAGGCTACTAACAAGCAATAATAAATGCAGCAGAATAAATGCAAGTGAACACTTTTAAGAACAAGCAGCAAAAGCAAAATAAAGTATAAAGAAACACAAATACAGTAAAAGCAGGTGAATAAAGTGCATTTTTAAGTTAAGTGGGAAGGGAAGAAACAGAAGATAATTCAAGGTTAAGAAACTAAGGGGGTAGACCTTCCCAAGTGATCTCTCCATACTCAGTAGAATGAGCTGATAAGATGGGACTGGGAGGAGTGTTAAAAATCAGGTTTATAGTATGGGCGGGCAACTCAAAAGCCACAAAGTTTAATAATACAACAACAATTGGGGGGGGGTTGAATCATCCACTTGCACAACAAATTCTTTGCTGTAATCTGGACTGGCACCACCAGAAGCAGCAAAGACATCCAAGCAGATCTAGTTAACAACCTCTCAAAATTGTCTCCACAGCATCTGCACTATCTGCATCAAGTATCTCTGGCCCAGGGGTTGATACAATGGTACCGACAAGGAATAGTTCTTGTGGAAATGATGATTATGTCACCTGGCAGGAGTTGAATGGGCTGGTGAAGAAGATTATGGAAAGAGGCCTTAATGCCCACATTGGCTGTATGGGGAGAATCCTGCAGCAGATTGCAAAATTACTGCCTCAACTGGCACTGCAACAGGTGTCTCTGAAAGGAGACTGTGGTGACAATTCTGAGGGTGAGGACTAGATTCACACTGTGTTCACACTCAACTGGGGTGTGTCTCTGAAACCCCATAACCACACTCACTGTGTTCCCCTCCCTCTTGTGTTCAGCACCGTCCTTGTCTGCGATGTATGTCCTGTGTGTCTACGCCTGCTACCTAACCTATCCTACATACCTAATGCTGTTATTCCTAAATATCTTCCCCAACATCCTTCTCTCTTTAGAAAAATGGGCTTTTGTTCCACAAAAACGTATGCTTCATCCTTAACTCTTCACATTGGCTAAGTCAGGTACTACTCATCTGGTTTGGTCAAATTGATCATACAACATTAGTCAGCTGTTGTAACACAATATTTATGATAGGACTATTTCAATTTCCCAAATTGTTTGTACATATACTATCTTACCTTGTGAAAGAGTGGATAGATATGGTCCTATTCCACCCCCACCCTACTCATTCTTGAATTAATGTCCCATTGTCCCAGTGTCCTACCCTCTGGTTGTTCCCTATTTTCATCTCTGCCCTATCATCCCCATTTCACACCTGTAATTTGGCCAGGAAATGGAGGCACATAGCACATATATGCTAGTTCTGCCCTATGGCAAAAACTGAAAAAAAAATAATTATGCATGCACTAATAATTTGCCTTCTGTCATGTACCTGAGCTTGACAGGACTATATTTTGGTAACTAGTTCTGTCAGAAGGAAAGTAATGTCAGTGGCCTCTGTTGCCTGTATATACTTTGACAGCTTATTGTATGCCTGATGCAAGGAGTCTATTCCAATGCACTTGGTGTGCTGTTGTATGTAACTGAGGGGGAGTCTCTCATATTTTCCTTCCCAGTGTCACAAAGTACCCCACTGAAGTTGTATAGTTACAAACATATTTGTAGACTGGTATTAATGAGTGCAATAAGTAATATCACTTGCATGCATGCCTTGTTATTATCCTGCACATTGTCTGCATGAAACTGTGAATTATCACTGATATACACATAAACACAAGACTTAATAGCTACTATGCATAATGCAATGATCTGGAGGATAACAGTCAGGAATTCATGGGTGGCACTCCTATCTGTAACAGCTGTCACCACCACCCAACACCATGCTGCTTGAGCCCTCTCTAACTAACTTTGTGATGTCCATTATGCACATTTCCTTCCCCGGTGACATGTCAAACTAATGACAGTCCAAGTTTCTTTTTGACTTCACCTTTTACAAAATTGTTGCAGAACATATGAGTTAGTCCATCACAACTTCCATTCCAGTATTGTGTAACTAGCATCACTCTTACACACATATATAATTCCTTAACAGGATAATGCCTGTAACGTAACACATGGATCACTTCAGACACATGAACATAATGCTTGGATATTAATTAGTGTTTCTGCATTCACCTTTGTGCAACACTTGGCATTGAGCAGCACTGCTATCCATACATAGGTAAGGGTAACTAGCACTTCAAGTCCTATGGGAAAAACTGATTAAAAGTTGCTTTTATGCACATTAATATTCTGTTTCTCATGCTAATATACTTAGCCATGTTGGACAACAGAAAGCAAGACTGATATCAAGCTCAGGGAACAGTTATTAACTATAAGTACAACAGGCTTAACAGTTTTATGAACTTCTGTTGTGATGATGGAGTCATCAATATGTTATGCTAAGCCACATATTGCCGACATTTGTTTCACAAAGCACATTGCTCATTCAACCATACAAGTTTCATGCTGCCATCAACTACATGCTTTCTGACAACTGCATTATGACTTCTTCTGTTGTATCAGCAACTAGTGCACAGGGGTAGAAAATGTTGAGGTAGACAGGTGTTTGAATGTGGCAGTGTATACCTTGTGTGATTGTATGCAAAAGCAATTGGTAACAGGCTGCCTTTGCTTACTTAATAGATGTGACATGTACAGTTCTAGTTAGGGGTAACATCTAAATAGGTGGAGGGTTTTGAGTGCCCATGTTTTGTCCTCCCTTTAAAGGGAAGCCATTTGAATTCATGCATACTGTTTAAGTTAATACCTTCAACTGTGTGCTTCCTGACAACTGTGCACTGACTTCTTCTTTGCATAGCCGGCCTTAGGCATAGGCCAACTAGGCGGCCGCCTAGGGCACCGGTCTAGCAGGGGCATTTTTCTAGTATTTATTTGATGTAGTTAGACCAGAATGGGGGCACCAGGTAGTGTGGTGAGGGGTGCCGTGGAGCCCTTTTGCCTAGGGCACCAGTTGACCTAAGGCCGCTGCTGCTTCTGTGGATTCAGCAGCCAGTGCACAGATTTAAAGAATGCTGATGTAAGTAGGCAGGTGCTCGAATCTGACAATATATAATACCTCTCAACTGTCCAGATTTTTGCAGAATGTCCAGATTTTGCCTCATATTTTGACCTACTTTTCATAAAATTATGGTTTTCTGGCAAATCACTGGTAAATCATTGAGGACTGAAGTCAGAAAATAATGGCAGACATTTGTGTTTCAGACTTCATATGCTTCAGAAAAATTCATGCTAATGCAAAACCTGTTAGTCTATCAACTTTCTAAGTTTGTAAGAGTAATATCTAAAAAGTGTACATATTTTTGGGCCTTTGTCCCCATTATTAGTGACTTTGTCCAAATTTCTTGCTCTAAGAGTTTGAGAGGAATGCAGTATGTACCTAATGTGAGTGTGTATAAAAGCAAATGGTAACAAGCAAGACTTACTTTCTCAACAGATATGATGTGTACAATTTAATTTAGTGATAACCTTTACATAATTGGAAGGTTTTGATCCACCCAAGTGTTGTAGTCCCTTTTAAGGGAGACCAATTGCATTCAAATACACTGCTTAAGTTATTTCAACTGTGTTCTTTCAGACAGCTGTGATACAACTTTTATTGTGGCATCAGAAGCTAGAACACAGGTTTAAACAATGTTGAGTTAGGAAAGCAGATGTTCAAACCCTGCAGTGTGTGCCTTTTAGGAGTGTGTAACAAAAATGAATTGGTCATATGCAGATATGGATTATTCAGCAGGTGTGATGTGAGATATGTTATTGTATTTTGATGGTTAGTATATGCTAATTTCCTAAGAACTTTACTTACTTGTAAGCATAAATAGTTTCAAAATGTACATTTTTCATATCTTCCATTTTATAGGTGTTAGTAAAAAGTAGCATCTCCATTCAACATTTGGAAATTGTAATTCTCATTTCTCCTTCCTTGGCATAAATCAAGAATTTGCCTTCAGTTGCACATAGTTCTGTTAAATGTCGCACAATAAAGGTTAGAGTTCATGCAAAGAGAACAAAAAAACAAGAATGATATAGGCCTATGTAGACATTTATTATGTCAACTATTGCAGCTTCCACAGTTCACTGTAGCCCTGATGAGATGTTCAGATTGTCTGAGTGATAATAAGGGTTGTGATCCACAAATTATTATCTGTTGCACAATGCTCATTTCCTTTGCCTATCTTCCAAAATGTTGTCACACTCCCTTTAGTTATGTAGTTTCTCATAACTGTCGTACAAATAGTTCTGTAGCATCAGTAACTAATATGCATGCCACGTGACTGTGAATTAGGTAGACAGTGTTTTGAATACTGACTGATGTACATCGTAGCAGTGTATAACACAATTGTCATAGACAGTAATGGCTTACTGCAAAGATGCATTGTGAGAAATTTTACTTGGATATAACACTTTCAGAAGGTGTGAAGACCACCCCCCCATGTCTCCCATATCTTGTTCTCACTTTTAACTATGGTCATATTCATTCAAACACAAACTGTTAATGACCTTCCACCACATGTGCGATTTCTGGCAACAATTGTGTAACTTGTTCTCTGATGACATTAGGTAGTGCACTACTCATAGGAAAGTGAGTTAAGCAAGCAGGATTCAGATCTATGCTGATCTCATCAATGGACTAATGACAGGCACCGCTATTATATGGTAATAAAGCTATCTAAGCATAAAACTGTGTTAGCATGCTATGTATATCTGGCAAATTCCATGTCTTAGTGACAACCTGCACTAATTCATACATCGGTTGTTTTCTTTCACTCCCTACCTGTCTTATACATATTTGCCTGTGTATCTGACATTCCGGTGAATTAATTATAAATGTATGGCTATTATGTATTCTCACATCCTTTGAATACCTTCCGTTGTGGTGATTTATAGTTGTCCCCATGAAATTCCATTATCAATGTCAAGTGTAATAATTTTGAAAACAACTAAGTGCATTTTCTTTGCTCATCAGATATGTATTTAGCATCCATCTCTATCTTGAGTTCTCTAAAAGCATGCCTTGCTAATATCCTATAGTTGGGAATATATAATTTCACAGAGTCACAGATAGGTGCATTTTGTTTGACTGTTAGTAACTTTTCTATATCCGAGCAATGTGTTATTGCAGTCACCTCCACTCCCACTGCTTCTGTGACTCTTCATGTAACTCCAGTGGTATGGAAATGTTGGTGACATTGCCTGGGGTCTCAGTGTTATCCCTAATTTAGTCTCTTTTCCTGATGGCATGTACTGTACTCATCACAATGTCAACTATCCTCAGTTTAGTTTGAGTCCTCTTTTAATGTTTTCCTGATTTCGCTTGTATGTATGCATCACATACCTCTCTGTGTTAATGTAGAGTTTTATTGTTATTGTAATGTTATTATTTAATTTAGGAGCTTTTCTCCAGAGGCTCCCTCTTAAAACATGGTTAACCTGGTCTACCAAACAGAAAGAAATACAATATTGGTGATTTGACTTCCCAGGTAAAAACTCCTTTGTTTCCTGTCAATATTGCACTTAAATTGTAATGTAACCAATGAAGCATGACATGATATTAGAGGTGTATTTTTTAAACCAAAATAATTGGTTGTAAGCAAGTATTGTAATAATGCCAGTACTAAACAGTGACCATACCATCATAGATATGAAGCATACTGAATTACCATTCAGGTCAGCTAAGAACAAAGAGCTAAATTGAACAAGAAAAGTCCAGAGGCCCTGAATCATAAACATTACAATACTAAACACATTTTCCCTTATGGTACCAGTACGCAGACAAATTAGTTCTCTATGCAATTTTAGCTTGGGGGTGGTTACCAATCAGAAAAGGAAACCGCTTCCTTTTTTTAAATCAAATGCTTTACTAATGTTTTACAACTATAACAAAAATTGCCATAACAAATCAGAACTTTCAGACTAAACAACAGAATTCACTAAATACATGAGAATACAAAAGCAGTTTAAACCAAACTACGTACAATATATTCAAGTCAGGAAACTAAATACAGCTTCATTGCCAACCCCCAAAGCCAACTTCATGCTTCTTAAGACAGAAGTGGCAAACTTCACGACACCCATGCAGATGGACAATAGAGGTACGACTGCTGAATCCTAGACAAATGCACTTTATAAGCACTTACACGAGTGCATGGATCGTGCTATCCCTATCAGAACCAAGATGCTATCATCCAAAAAAGGAAGCCAATCTGGTGGTCCCCTGCCATAAACAAACTCTACAACAGAAGAAAGAAACTGTTGCAAAAGAGTAAAATCCCATGATTGGAGGAACTCCCTGGTCAGCCTCAGTAAGAAGCTGAGATCCCTCATAAAATCCTCCAAAGCTAGTTACAAAAACAAAATTGCCACTGATTCTAAAGAGAACCACAAATCATTCTATAGCTATGTCAAGAATCTCAATGGCAACACTTAGATCTGCTCTGAGTTACAGCAGAATGGCACTAAATATACAGAACTAACTGATATTGCTAACATCCTGGCAGATAGGTTCAGTGCTAACTTTACCCCTCTCTCAACCCCTAAAGGGCCCATCTCTATACCGGAAGAATGCAAAGTTCCTGTAATCACAGCTGCACAGGTAAAAAACACACTCTCCAAAGCCAAGAACACAGCATCCATGGGACCTGACAACATCCCAGGCTGTGTTCTACATGAACTACAGAATGAACTGACACCCCACCTAAGCACCATGTTCAATCATAGCCTCACCTCAGGCTTTGTGCCCACTGAATGGCGTACAGTAACGGTTATCCCACCCTACAAAGTGGGAGCAACCATGGAACCCAGGAATTACCACCCCATTAGCCTAACAAGCCTGGTCTGCAAGGCCATGGAATGTATCATCATGGAACTTAAAAAACAAAGACATTGGTAATCTCCAAACTCTGGACCCCACCCAGTTCGGGTTTGTAAAAGGCAGATTATGTCTCCTAAACCTGACAGACTTATTTGAAGCAGTCACCAAAGCTGTAGAGGAGTGTAAGGTGGTTCACACAGCTTATCTAGATCTCACCGAGGCTTTTGACACCATTCCCCACTCTGGAATTATAGATAAACTCACTAAACTAGGTATAAATCCCTATGTCACAAGATGGGTTGCCAAGTGGCTCACTGACAGAACCCACACTGTGAAAGTAGCAGACTCTAAATCTGACTTCAGACCAGTGACAAGTGGAGTACTAGAGGGTTAGTCCTGGGACATTTCCTGTTTGGTATCTATTTTTCTGAAGTACAGGCTAACACAGAAGGTCACTGGCTAATGAAGTTCACAGATGACTGCAAACTAGGAGCCATAATCAAAACTCCTAACGATGTGGACATCCTACAATAGGGCCTCACTGAGACAGATGCCTGGTGTCAAAGCCATGGCCTTAAGCTCAATGCCAAAAAGTGCATTGTCATCCCCTTTGGTAAAAATTCTGTACCCATGAGCTACCACATAGGTGGTAGTCTACTTAACACCAAAACTGTGACAAGAGACATTTGAACACAGGTGGACAGTAGTCTGTCCTTTGATAATCACATTGCCACAGTAGTCAGGAAATCCTTCTATGTGGCACACTTCATCACAAAAGGTTTCTCATCCAGGAAAAAAGAGGTCATTGTTCCCCTCTACTCGTCACTCATTAGACCCATTATAGAGTACAACACCCCTTTTGGTATGTACCTCACAAGATATCTACAACAACTGGAAAGGCCACAGAAATACCTCACAAAGAGGATTGCCTCAAACAGATGCCCTACGCAGACCATCTCAAAAAACTCCACCTTTACTCCGTTGCATATCGCCTACTCAGAGGCAGTCCCTGCCTAACATACAAAGCTATGTCAAACCCAGAGCTGTTGGACATGTTCCACTTAAAGAAGTCCCAATCCCTCTGAGCTACATGGTCTAGGGACCTAAACCTTGTCACCACAATAAATAGAACATGCTGGAGGTATAAATTCATGTCCCAGAGACTTCCAATACTCTGGAACAAACTCCCTATCTATATCAAACAAAGCTCCTCATTAGCATTCTTCAAGAAAAATCTTGATTGGATGGGAAATAAGAAATTCACCCTGGGGATCACCTCTGGGGCTCTGCTCGACAGGGGCACAGGAAAATAATTTTCTTGGGTGGCGAAAGCCAGGGTACCTTTTTGGCTAGGCTTATATAGGCCCTAGGCCCAATAGCCTAGTACCTACCTATAAACCTATTGTTTCAATCTTTAATCTAAGAAAAATCCCAGTCCTTTAACAACTGTGATCCACATTGATGGTATTCCCATTTGTGACCCTGGCATTTTGTAGGATAGCAAGTCTTGCCTCCTAAATCTGCATAAAAGTACCTGAAAACAAGTTTATGGGGAGTTTAAAAGTTGTTTCTTGTTGCTTGTGTTAGTGGCATTTTCACAACACTGCCAGCTATCCACATTGCCTTCCTATCCGCTATGGTATTAATTTTCCCCTGCCATTACCTCACTGCCAGCCCAGTCCATAAATCCCAGTCCTATTTTGGACATTTCCCAAAGATATTCTTCAACTCTTTGAAAGATTATACCCGGCATACCTGCATTCTTTCACATTTCCCAAAAGTATGTATGACTTATGCCCCTTCCCTCCAGCACCTCCAGCACTGGCTGTTGTAAAGCTTTCCTTGCCTAAATAATGTGGCTGGTGTTTGGTATCCCCCATGTATCACTCAGAGCTGCTGATTCCTTATCTTAAATTACATTTTCATCATTCTCAGTTTTCCATACTTGTGGCCACTCTCTTTAACTTACCATCACTGCCTTCTTCTTCTCTCAGCTTTTCTGCACATTCCTAATTAATGCTCCAGCCTTCGTATTACACATTTCCTTATAGACCAGGCTTGTCCTACCTTTTTATCCCAGCCACTTTTCTCTATAGTATTTTGCAGCTCTTCAGTCCATCTGTACTCATGTCACTGCTATAGCCACTCATATATATATAATAATACACAACTGTGGCAATATTATTCACTTGTCTTTTCTCAATGTAAATTCTTTTCTTGACTGCATAAATAATGTCCAGTCACCCTGATCTCCTTTTCCATCAGTTGTGACCATTTACAATTCAATTTTCCACCTTTCTCTAATACCCTTATTGCCATTTATAAGCACAACAGGATGCCACCAAATATATTCTAGAAGTCCTTTTCCCCAGAAACAATTCTTTAACCTCAGACTATCCCCTAGCTACATACCATACCTCTTTTATGGTATCCTTTGCATGTGTCCCCTGACTTTACCCATTAGACTATGTTCATATACCTCCACTTCTTGCAATAAACTGACTAAGTCAAATGTGAATGCACGCACACTTCTCAATAATTGTGAGCCTCTATCAACCCATTTGAAATGGTACTTGCAAATTATTCAGTACTATTCCATTACCCCCCCCCCCCACACACACACACACACACACACACACACACACACACACACACACACACATGCACACCCACTGCTCAGCTAATTAGCAAATGCTGAACCTGCTTTATAGGTTCAAAGGGTTATAGGTAAGTACTAGGCTAGATGCCCTTTCAAGATATTTTAAGTCTAGACAATTTCTTTTTGGTGCTTCATTCTGGTGAATAAGGGGGGGGGGGGACAATGACATCTCTTTCCCATATTTGGTGTTATATTGGCCTTACCCATCCCATGGCTGATAATTATATATTACCTCTTGTAGGAATAAATTGGATCAAACCATAGATAATTTGAGGGGACCCCTGCATGTTATGAAGCAGTTTAGAGCTAAATCTGTCCATTAGTAGTAGTGGACAGTCATGGGGTAAATTTCCTATTACCTATCTATAGAAATACCAGATTTTGTATTAATAATCTATAGATCCAAGTTGTGTTTGAATATGGACAGGGATGAACTTTGTTTTACATGACTGGGAAGTCTGTTCCAGTGCAGTGGTATTCACTGAAAGATATACTTGTCTCTACACACTGTGAAGAGGTTTATATTTCTGGACAAAGTATTTCTGATGCCATTTCACCTGCTGATATGCAGTAGGTTCATCAGTACTGGGTTGGATGATATCTTCTATGCCAGCCAGATGCAGGTCACTTCTTAGCAGTCTATAGGATACTGAGGATAGTGACAGGGCTTTGAGTCGGTCCATTTAGGACATGTTGCTTAGGCCTCGTACCCTTTTAGTAAGGTATCTCTGTGAGCATTCCAGTTCTTGCATGTGCCTGCACAGACATCATACTCAATCACTGGCCTAATGAGGAATGAGTAAAGGGGGACAATGACATCTGTAGATCTAGTTAGAATCCCTTTGTTTATAAAGTGCACGATATGGAAGGACTTTCTTATGACAGTGGACACATGTTGGTCGATAGTTAGATCACTGTCCACATAAGCCGCAAAATCATGAACAACTGGCTATTGTCAATGTGGTAGTTCTCTGGGGTAGATGACTTCTTAGCTTTTGATAGGGCCTACAGGACTTGGTTTTGTATGATAGCTGGAGGTGAGTCAATTTCAGGTACATCTTGTGGGAAAGAGAGAGAGGGGAGACAGGGGTAAAGTTTGAAATTAATTTATCAACCTGTACATTACCTATACCTTCAGCCTTAGTTTACATAACATTGTTCATAATCATCTCAGCACATTGTTGCATTGTTTGTGATTACAAACATAATTAAAAAAGGCCATGTGATTGCTTTCTTGGCTTGGATGGCTATTTTAACCTCAGACTTGGATTTGGTTGATTTTATTAAACCCAGAGCCTTCCCTGCCATATTTAACCAAGAATGCAGCAAGCCTCTATGAGTTATATGTGCTAGATCTCCCTTTAACAGCACCAATTTGCCCTTTTTTTCTTTTTTTATTTAACATTTGTTAACATGGAAAGTCTGACTTGGAACAAGCCTAATGAGCCAGCCAATTTTCAGCAGAGGCCCGGGGAGAAATGCTCCAGAAGCATGTCTTTGTAATGTGGGAGGAAACCGGAGTACCCGAAGAAAATCCACACGAACACAGGGAGGACATGCAGATTCGACTCCACACACAAGGCACCCCAGCCGAGAATCGAACCAGAGAACCTCTTTCTGTAAGGCGACAACACTGCCACTGCACCAATGCACCTTTCTTTTCTTGGGTTAGAGAGCAACTTTTCGAGACACTTCACCAATATCTTTGCTAAAATTTTAAGCTCTAGATTAGCCAATAAAATAGGTCCAAAGTGACTAACAGTAGGTACCACCATGTCTTCTTTAGGTGACACTGTAATTATAGACTGATTACAACCATTTAAGACCTGTTCACTATCCCTTAAGCAGTTATAAGACTCTTGCCAATTTCTGCCCTAAGATACTCCTTCCCCACTTATAGAATTCAGCTGGAAAACTATCTGCACCTCCTGCTTTATTGAAATGTAGACCCAATATGGTTGTGTTAACCTCCTGAGTTATAATCTCTGGTCTAATCACCTGCTATGCTCAATCGTCAGCCTTTTTCTTTTTGCCACTTCACAACTCCAACTGAGTGTGTGTGTCCCTCATGCTCACTATATAGCTTACTATAATACTCCAGAAAAACCTTCCTTAATTCTTTGTCTTCTTCAATGCTTTCTCCTCTTTAAAACTACTTCCCTTTTTTGCTTGGATTTATTTTTATTTTCCTCTCTGTTCCTCCCTAGTAAGAATCATATCTCTTTAATGAGTGAAGTCTAGGGCTAAACATGTTGGTCTTTTTCTAGAATGGAATCTGTCAACAAAACATACCTTGGAATTGTATTTATCATGTACAAAGAACCCACTGTGGATAATTGTTGTATACTGGACCACAGCTTGGATTCTATCACAGTCTTGGTTTAACTACTTTATTTTCAATATGTGACAGCATTGAGCCTGCCCAAAAAAATAAATATCTCTTTTGCTTCCAAATTATACTGGGCACATAATGTTCTAAAACATGCAGTACTATTTGTATTTATCATTTGATGCCATATCCCAAAAGATTCAAAAGATTCAAGCTAAACTTTATTGTCATTTAGGACCATAAACACATAGCCTAAATTAAATGTTGTGCATCAGCTTCTTCTTGAGATTACAAACAGAAAGTAAAACAACGCATACAAGTAAAAGAATGAACACAACTAACATATAAATTCCTACTCCCATTACCTGTGCAAAAGAGCAGAAAATTTCCAACTCTTGCATACAGAATAAGTATACCCTCCCCTAAGTTATAATAACTGCCCCATTTAAATAAAAGACACATTACAGATTGCACATTGCCTAAGTTGTCTGTCTAATATTGCACTTGATAGAAATAATATAAATAAATATTGCACTTACTTGGAATTTGTGCTGTGTATATTATACAACAGACTATGGGTACTTATGAACAAAAAATGCCCAGTTTTCTGGGACTTATGCCTGAGTTCAGAAGTTTGACCACTGTCGGATTGAAACTGTTGTTGAATCTGGATGTCATACAGCGGATGCTGCAATATCTTCTACCCGATTCCAGATACTTAAACAGTCCATGTGCTAGATGAGGGATCTATATTATATGAACGAAAGTTCATATAATCAAATGCTGTAAACAGCGAAAATGCGAGACTTCGAACCCTTTATTGTGGGAGGATGCTCCCCCCACACCCCCTGCTAATTATATATACCAACTCCAAGATTGCACTACAGTGAGGAAAGCACAGATTTCAAGATCTTCACTGTACCATGATCTCACAAAAAAAATCACATCGATGAACAGCATTTTCGCGTATACAGCCGTTCGATATTTTGGACTTTCGTTCTAACTGGAAGCCTAGGTGAGTGGTGTCTTGTAATATTTTGGTGGCCCTTCTGATGTTTCTTGCAGAGTAGAGGTGTTGTATCGATGGAAGACTAGTAACCGTTACCTTCTCTGTAGCACCTTCCTTTCTGTAGCTGTACAACTTGCAAACCACACTGTAAAGTTGCTGGTGAGGATACTCTAAATAGCACCTCTATAGAATGGAGAGGATAGGAGGCAGGAACTTAGCTTTCTTCAGCCTTCTCAAAAAATGGAAGCATTGGTGCACTTTTTTGACCAGCTAGCTGGTGTTTCTCGAACATGAGAGATCCTCTGACATGTGTATGCCTAGGAATTTTGCACACTTAACCCTCTCTACACTATCACTATTGATCCTGAGCACTGGGTGGTTTGTTTTCTTTTTTCTGAAGTCAGTGATAATCTCTTTGGTCTTGATTACATTCAGGTTTCAATATTCTTTGAAAAATAGTTCAGTTAGCCAAACCAGAAATGTTTTTAGACTATTAAGATATTTTTTTTAAATACAGAAAGATAATTGTTGACATATCAAAGAGACTATATGGACTGAAGGTTCTGCTGTAATCCCATACCAGATCAAAATCCTGTTGCAGTCCTTTTTTTTTCCTGAGTGGATAAACTCAATGAAGGAAAATGTATCACACTCTGTAATACTTTCCTTTGTTCTTTCTGAGGGATCCACCAACAAAATAGGTGCAGACTTAACATATGACTGTAGCCAACATCTTTTGCTAGGGTGACCCAATCTACCCTTTATGTGTGATATAAAGTATGTCACTGAGGCAGTTCAGTATTAGGATATGTATCATTCAAAGAATTAAATCTTGCCATAGTTCTGATGTCCTGAACTATTGTAATGTTAGGAGCTGTGCCCAAGGGAATCTCTGGGTACTTAAAATCTCATATCCTTATTTAAATTTGAACTGGGATCGAAAGTAGTCAAAGAGCTGACAATGGCTAGTTAATGCAGATGACTTGAAATACATCTTGTAATAAGAGATCATTCGAAGTCCCTATAACAGCTGCTGTGCATCAGGGATAGTGCCATCTTAGTCCTTCAGTCTAACAGTCAATCTGCAAAACAAGTATCACGTGTCTCACTGAGGTGACTCACAGTTGACGCCAGAGAGGAGACTTTGGCCCTCATTGCTATTTTGGGTGACTACAAGTCCAAAATAAATAATAACAGGACCAATAGACAACCCTGCCAGACCCATTCTCTACCCCAAGAAAAGAGACACTCTCTGGGAACTTTTAAATTCTGTATATCTCACGCCGCAAAATAAGTAAATTATTTATTATTTTTGTAAATATGGATACCATAGGGAACATGGTATAAACCTAATTATAGTCACGTTACTTAAGTGTAGCATTAAATGCTTGGCAAATAATTTAGGCATATTTATTAATTGTGCCAAGAACTTATAATTATGTTTCCCTCTTCTGAAACCTTCTTGAACCTTTATTTAGCTTTAAAAATAACATATTGTATATTTTAGATGGTACCTAAATGGACCCATCATTAATGTAATAAACCTATGCTTGTAAAGCTAAGTGACATTGCCAACACATCCATTTCACATTCTCAGTATCAAATATTAACCCTTATATCCACTACCTGGCTCAGATATTGATTTTGCTGAATATTTATGTATTTATTTATTTATTTATTTTGTGACAAGTGTGTAAATATCCATAGTACTGCTATATACCGATGCCTGAAACTGTGATGTGCAGCTGACAGTTGTTTTGCAACAGTCGTACCATTCTACCTACTATGCCAGTTATTTTGTTGCATAAGAAGGAGCCACTTACATATTGTGCAATTATTTATTATAACTTACAAACTCACAACCCCTTATCCATAATCTAATAAACAAAACAGATGACTGTCCATCTCTAGCCAACCTTGTGCCATTCAACCCACCCAGAACCTTGTGCTCTTCTGACAAAGGCCTCCTACTTATATCAAAACCTAATTTATTACGTATTTATTTACATTTGTGTACCGGGAAAGTCCGACTGGACACCGATTCATTTTCAGTGGAGGCCCGTCGAGAAAAGCTCCAGTACAATACATACAATACATACAATAATGTAAAATACAAATGAGACATCCTAACATATTTGTGAGAAAGCAAGCCTACTCCTAAAAATACAGTACATAGAAATACAGTTTGCACAAACAGTTATTAAAGGACATATTACGTTCTTAATTCTTTTTTTTTTTTTTTTTTTTTTTTTTTAGGGCATAATGGAAGTTTTGAGTCACTCAGTAGTAATGAGGAGTAACGTTAGCTGGTTAACAGACTTGTCAGGGTGATAAGGCATGACCTTTGATCCTGACTCTGCAGGTTGTTCTCTCTACTCCCATTGAGTGTCAAAAACCTGGAATTACAGTCATTCAAACTACAACTAAAGTCTCACTTACTCAACTCCTGGCTCTGCAAACATGTTACAGACTATCACATCGCTCTTCTTCACTCTCATCACTGCTCATCTCCCTCTACATCCTCCTCTTACCTGCATTGTGACTCATTATCACCCCCCCCTTTTGGTATATGCCACCCTTAACTACTCTCGTCTTCTGTTTCTCAGCTCTAGCTGTCTCATCACTATACCTCTTATAATACATATTGCTTTCTGTTGAAGACAGCAACAATATGGTTGCCTGTATACTTTATTAAATTTAAAATACATTTCTTCCTGTTTTGAGAAATGCTGTAAAGACTATTGCATATTATTGCTTTTCAAATGTTAGCGTCACTCTGTTTATTACTGTTGTTTGTACACTGGAACCTTTATCCCCAGGCCTTCACTGAAAATGGGTCCTGTGCCCAGTCAAACTTTTCTGGTAAATAAAAGCACTAAATAAATAAATAAATCAGTGAATGAATAAATAAATAAATAGCAACCTGTATCATTTAAATTAATTTAAATAGGGATCTGAACATATGACGACTGGATGTAAGTGTGACAATGACACCAGTGGAAAAATGTACTTTTTGTACTGAAGCCATACTTTCTTGCCTTTTTGAATCCTTGAAGCTTGCGTCACAGAGGCAAGCTAATAATTACAATGCAAACAGTCAGTTGTTTCTGATTGCTTCAGGGCAAGAAAATTAATTGTAACTAGAAGTTGTTGGGTAAGTGTGGATGTCTACAATATTAACAACAATTAATGTTTTAACATTAGCAATTCATGAAGTATATATTTCTTAAAAATAATTCTCAATTCAATAAATGCAGAAAACTATTGTTGGTATTGCCCAGACATCATTTATAGACTTTTAATGAAAATAGCTTTGTTTCATATTATATTAACTATATTTATTGTATGAGAACATAAACAAGTATTAAATCCTTAGCAGTGTATAATAAATTAATTAAGGACCTGAAAACATATCCTGACAGGCAATAAATTATGTAAAAATACACATGTAATAGTAATACACTAAGCTATTGTGTGCTTTAGCTTCTTTGACTTAAAGGGAAATTTTTACTAAAATGACAATGAAAGTAATTTTAAACTATTAATAATATAAACTTTGTAAGCATTACTCTGGTTAGACATGTAAAGTGCAACATTAATAAAGAATATAAACAAAAATCATGGAGTGGTTTAGTTTAAATTTTTGAAAGGGTTGTCCTCTTTCTGCTGTGAAACAGTCATTTGCTTTCATTTCTTTCTTCCCTAAAGCAACTTCAGCCATTTGCTTGTTTTTCCTTCCCTCTTAAACATGTCAAACATCCTAGTCCATTTTTCAGGAAGAGGATATTCACGTTGAAATTCTAAAATGGTCTTTCAAGCATGTAATATGCTGTTGACAGACCTGGTTTGTGAAGTGCTTTCATCTTTGCTGGATGAATTAATGTTGTTTTAATGGCATTGCTCTTTAAATCTTTGATCAGTGTCCAAAGCTTTTCTCATTAAGACAGTAAAAGAATAGAGAAATTATTTTTCGAACTTAATCTGGACATTTGCATATTACAGGAATATTACCACAGGCAGCCTTTAAAGTAATTTCTTTAGCTACATAAGAAAAAAATCATTTAGTACATGAATTGCTATGATCACACTCACCAGAAATCATCAAAATGACAGAGAGAATTATGACTGGGTCTCTGATCATTGCTAAACTGTTATTTGTTTGAGAAATGGATGGCAAAAACTCATCTCAAGAGCAGAATATGAATCTTGACATCCATTTCAAATCTCTAAAACACTTCATGTTCCTATATTTTTTCCATTTCAAAACTGTAAAACACTATCCAACATTTGTTTCCTTTTTTTCTGTATCTAGCAGTACATTGGAACATCACTGTGCAGTACATATAATTATGTGACAACAATAAATGTTTTAGAGTTTCCAGCACTTACTGCTCCTAAACTTAAAGCAGATAATGTTATAGCTATTACAGACCTGTTAGCATCTAAAATCAGTACTTAATATAAAGAATTATAATCAGGCCTTAAATTATAATCAAGATGTTATGTGTTTGAGACATAAGAAATTCACCTCCAAAGTGAAGCTCATGAGGTGAAACTTGACATCCATGCTGAGAACGCATAACTTACAGGGTTATGATCAGTGAGGCCAGATCATAATTCTGTGTAGTGTATAGTGGTGCGTGGTGCTTTGCCTACTTCCAAGTACCACAAAAGTTAGACCAAGAGAAAAAAAAACAGTATAGTAGCTATAAGTGTTTTACAGCTTAGGAAGTTGTAACACACTGTTTAGTTATTATTTATTTATCCGTTGTTGACCAGGTTAGTCCCACGTAGGAGTGACCCAAGGTAGTATTTATACTACTAGGGAAAATTTGGCCAGGGCATCAGGTAACTTCACCTACTCTTTTCGATAGGTGCTATGTGATTTTTTTTTTTACATCCACCTGAGCTAGCAACAACTCAAGCAGATGAGGCCTCATTTTAACATCTCATCCAAAGGATGGCACACTCAGGAGTGAATCACCCCCTTATGCTACACTGCAGTGTCAGTAACTGATCTATCTGGTATGGGAATAGAACTCACAGGCCTTTGTGCTAAAAGCAAGAATGCTATCTTTTATGCTACTGACACTGACTAATAATAATCATATTTGTTAACCAGGTAGGCCCACTGGATACCCAGTCCTTTTTCAGGGGTGACCTGAGAGCAATGTCTATTTAAGTTACTTGCTCAAGATCACACACAAAAGATAAATGAGGGCTGAGAAAATTAAACCCTGTACTACTAGAACTAAAACTCACAGTCTTAACATCTGTGCCAACTGCCAAAACAGCCTTTGCCCATCAGACAGCAGCCACCAAAGAAGAGTACTGCAAAGCTGGGAAGCACTTCTTTTGTCCTTAGGGAAAAAAGTGTCTAAATAAAATATTTAATGGCTTCCTGCTACTCTACTATTGTGGCCACTGAGCAATGTTAATGTACTGACACAAGACTAATGCTTAGCAAAATATGTTAAGCACCTTTCTGACGTATGAAAAGTGCTTAACAAGCCAGCATTTTCATGGATTTAGGAGAGTGATTCTGGATCTCCATGCAAATCATAGAGGATTATGATCTGGTATTAGACCATAATGAGTATATTATGTGTTTGAGGCATGGATGACAAGAAATTCACCTTGAGAGGGAAGCTTGAGAGGTGCATTGTGGCATCCATATCAAGAAAATGTAATACTATGCTATGATCAAAGACACAATCATAATTCTTTGTAGTGCATGGAAATTTATCTGATCCATGCATTACTAGTTATAGAAAATTAAGATAAAAAATGTGCTGTGTTGTGCCAGCTTTGAAAGGTGGTAAAGCAGTGGGGAAGATGTTGAAATCCTTACATATCCACTGTCTAAGTTTGATTCAAAATACTGGCTGTAATGTAACAGCAGCAGGCAGAAATGAGAGCTTTAATGAAATTGTTTCTTGTCCTGCTGCTGCTATTTATTGGCTGGCACTGTCCACTTTTAGTACCAGATTTGATGTTAAGCACCCTTCTAAGAGTTGTTAAGGTTGCATCTCTCATAAAGTAACCCTGAACGAGGAAGTTATTTAACGGAGTTTGGAACTTAATCATGGTATTCCATGCACTACAACATTTTCTTAAGCACATTTCAACACTGTTCTGCTCTAGTCTTGTCTTACACTTCTACATAAACAGCAGCTACTACAGAACAGTGTCGGAAAGGTAAACCACCTTTAAAAACTGTAATACACTTTACAGTTGTAATACACTTTGTAGCGCTACACTTTTACCATGTGTGTCAGCATGATGTATATTATAACTTTTAAAGCCATTAGAGGATCAAAGATGCACCAATTCTGGCTGCTGTTTGTGAGGCACTACTAAATATGTTACAACTTTTAAAGCTACCAAATAGTCTGAACTACAATTTCTTTCTTTTTCTATTTTCTATCTTGTAGTAGTACACTGAGATATGAAAGTACTTCCGATAACACAGATTTATGTAACTGTTGTAGCCTTCAAAGATGTGAAAAATACTTAGTTCTCATACTTTTTTTAATCTCTCTTTTTCTTCTCTGTAACTAAAATTACATTGAACAGAAGAAGCTGTATGTACTATATAAGTATGTTCATGCTTCCTTTACCATAACCAAGCTGTTGTATTTCCTCAAAATGGATGTCAGGATTAACTTCTAGAACATTGCTTTGCTCTGTTGTTAAGGTACATTTTTTGACATCCATTTCTTGAACATATAAGAATTTGGTTATATCAGCCAAAGGCATTGCTAGGTGAGATAGAGTACTGTCCAAGTGATCGGTTAAGTAACTTGCTCTGAGCCACACAGTAGGTAAATGGAGGCTGAGGGAATCAAACCCTCCATTAAACAAAGCAGCTCATTAACAAGTCATAGTTTTAATCCTTTGTTGTAACTGCCAGACCTTAATTTTCTGCACTAAGTGGAAGCAGTGCCACACCTCACTGCACACTGCATCTAACTTATACCTAGCTTCTGTAGCAGTTTAGTTATATCATAATTTTACTTTTATTTGATGCATGACAAGAATCCTCACCTATAAACCTAAGTTTGTCCATGGCAGGTCATACTAATAGCCACTGACCCAAAAAGACATGAAAAACTTTGAGCAGAAAGTAGCCCCACAGATAATGGAGGTACAGAGATCTCCAAATTGATATCAACCGCATCAGCACCAATAGAAACATATTCACTTATGTTAGTAAAATACATACAAAATAAACACAGATATAGTCACTCGATAAGTAGTTACAGTGGTAAGCAAGAAGAACATGACTTCTCTAATAGTCATGTAATGCAGAGGCCCTAACCTGTAACAGCAGAAACATTCACATTGTTTACCTGTATGTGGGGGGGGGGGGGGTTACTATAAACTCACCTAGAAGAAGCAGTCTGTTTATCGTACAGGACATCAAAGTTAACCTGGAGTACATGAAACAAACAAAAGAAACTATGACCTCTCAGTGATTAGAAAACCTGTGCTATTCCCTCTTTAGGCATTTGTCTATTCCGTCTCCAGTGGAAATGACACAGAAGGTCCACGGTGGACATCAAATATAGATGGTTTCATTACAACCTCTGGTGTGCATGTTAATGATGTGATATATGCTACATTCTGCAGCAAAAGTGAATCATCCTGGTGAAAGGTATCAGATGAACCTGAGTTTTTTTTTTTTAAGTTGATGGTGAGGCATCTCTGAATTGTAGGAGAAATAATTTATAGTAATCGTGTTGTCATCTGAAGTTGGTTGCAGACTGAGATATCACTGCCGCTGTTATTTATAGATCTTATGTCACTGACAAAGCAGAAAACAGAAAAGCCAAGTCTGACCTTTGTAGAATTTCTTTTACAACTAACCCAAGTCTGACCTTTGTAGAATTTCTTTTACAACTAACCCAAGTCTGACCTTTGTAGAATTTCTTTTACAACTACAACTAAGGCAATGATTGTTCTGCCTTGAAAGTAATTTGTGAATCAGATTACATCCCAATTTTAAAGTCTATGGAACTGAAATATTAAGCAAATTGGGATATGAGACAAAATAAGAAACTTTTCTGATATCCATAAATACAGACCCACTGAGTTGCCCATGTTCCATGGGCACTGGTCAGGAAGAATAAAGTGGTAGCTGCGCAGTACCCTCTACAAAATCTGCATCATACATGATTTAGGAGACTATAATAGTTTTGGAATTCACTCACTTGATCAAGTACCATTCTTCAAAGTTTTTGCTGACAGTTGGAATGTTAGTCGTTTGTAATCAAGCAAGGACCACTAAGATTCTTTCATGGCCACTGTCAATCATGGAGTACATTATCAGAGATTATAACATTCTAAAATATATTTTCTCTTACTACAACAATCTTATCTATGGTTCCTTTTGCTTTGTCCATGTAGTACTTGTAATCCTGTGCAGCCTGAGTGAACAATAGATAATGCATGTCATACCCTTGTTTATATAGTCATTTATGATAGTTAAAAAACATTGTGCTTATTTTATGTCTTTTTTTTGTTGCCTGCATTGATGATTCTTTTTTTCCAATCATTTAGGAAGATAAAAGAAAAGTGCCTCCATATCGGATATGTTGGTCTTCTTGATGGGTCTATAGTGTTAACTGGACAGCATTGCATTTGGGTGTGTGTAGTATCATGCATCTTTAAAATGTTTATGCCTATCTGTTTTATTCATGTTTATCCTTATATAGAGCCAATTAATATTTACTTTGCTGGAATATGAGTTCTCCAACTCAGTTCCTGTCTCTTTACTGAAGTTACCAAAAGTTTAAAAGCTTTTGAGCAATACGGGATATATTTGCTAAAAATTATACTGTCTTTATGAGTCTGAAATACTCATTAAAGCTGTTTAGCATTCTATATATTTGGATTTTGGATTTTTACTATAAGTTATAACAATACAAACTCTGTGATGTATGAATCAGGGAGAACAGAACTTATAAATTGGCAGAAATATCACCATGACATGGCCCAGAGCTGAATATGTCATTTCACAGGTTGATTGCTGTGGGCAATGGAGCTGCAGTTGTTTTGGGTGCCCTTTTCTAACCCACCTCCAGCTAATTAAATGGCTGCTTGGTAGACAATAAAAAAAATATTGCAGCCAAAACAGGTTTCATTCTACTCAAAAACTCAGCTCCACAATGTTGAATAATAGTTGCCATTTTTATCAACATTAATGAACCAAGAATGTCTCCTAGCTGCTTGGGGAAAGCAGAGACACAAAGATTAGTGCTTTCTGATTATGTGACTTAAATACAAGCCCAGACAATGAACATGAAACTACAACATTAATTTATAATTAATATTTGCAAGGCAAATGTCCCTTTTTACACTTGGAAGGGTGAATATGTTCAAACAAGAAATGGGAACATGAGACTGGAGCATCAAATTAGTCTCAAAATAATCCTGAATCTCACAGGAGCAGACTGAAGACTGGAACATTTTAAGACATGCTGTATTTATAGGCTTAATGTAAAAATTATGGTGTGGCAAATGGTACACAGATCAGAATATCCACTTTCAATTAATGACAGATAATGCTGTTTTAATTTGAGGAGCAAGTGTTGAGATTTTGTAAGGCTTTTGTTTACAAATCAACTTAGATGTATTTGTGTCTGCATGCACATTTTTCATTGTTGTTCCAGTTTCTAAGATACCTGATGCTGTGGTTACAACGTTTAGTCTGAAAAAGAAATGGGCTTGTTTAGAAGTGTTATACTGATCATTGAAACTGTAAGGTAACAGTTAAAAAGTGGACATGCTTCTCTTTGAAACTGCATAGTACAGCAATCTTTTTAAAGAGATAGTACACATTATCTGCTGAGAAGAGTGCACATTACATATCTTCATCAAATCATTTTATATATATATATATATATATATATACATATATATATATATATATATATATATACATATATATACATATATATATATATATATACATAAAAGAAAAGCACTCTCCAGTAACATGGATGACCCTATGACTTGCAGTCGTTTCTAAAGTAAACTTGTCTAAATGGAAAATGGTAAACATTAGCCTAGGTTGTTTTGCCGTGGTCTTTTTGTCCTCCGTCCCTGTGGCTATTATGCTGTCTATTTCCCACTGGCCCAGAGAGGGGGGACACCAGGGAGGGAGTGAGGAGAGAATTGGGAACTGTAGCCATCATCCTGCAAGGAATGATTTCTTGCTAGGGTGTAGTTATCACAAAAGCCTGTTGTGTGTTTGTCCAAATATGGGCCTTTAATGCTACCATAGTGGCATGTGCCTTTTTCAGCAGCACATAAACCTGACTATAATACTTTCCCCTTAGGTTTGTCATATGTCTGGGTCTATATGTTGCATTGTTTTACCTACTTGTCAGTAGAGGGTGTCAATGATGCAGTAGACTGGGACACCTCTCTTCACTGCCCCCAGGATGGATGAAGAGGAACTGGCTCTTCATTCCCACCTATCTTGGCTCATCTCTCCAGAACTCTTGCCACTTGTCAATCCTGGATAATTTGAATAGCTGCCACAGCTTTATCCATCTGTGCTACAGACCAATAGGACAAGCTTAATTGTTACCAGATGTCTTACAGATAACAGATGTGCCAACAATATCAGAAAAACTGGAGGGTGCTAACACCCTAAAGTACATTAACACCTCTGTATCAAGGGTGTAGCTAGGCATACTCAATGTACTCAAGTGAGTACATTTTTTCTGAGCATCTCCTGGAGCATCTCTTGGAAACTTCAACACTTGAAGCACAGAATATTTAGAACTGTGTAAACAAATATTTATGGTACAGAGATATATATAAAGAACACACACACACACACATATATATATATATATATATATGGGTCTATATTACTTGGTCGACAGTTCATATGGTCGACTTTTATTTGGTCGACAGTTCATTTGATCGACAAGCATTTTAGGTGGAGGGGCTTCGCCCCCCACACCCCCCAATGTGGGGGGCTGTGCCCCCCACACCCCCCCTAACTATATATATCAACTCCAGGGTCGCATCAAATTGGGGAAGGGGGCAAATGCTTGTCGATCAAATGAACTGTCGACCAAATAAACAGACGACCATATGAACTTTCGACCAAGTCATATAGACCCATATATATATATATATATATATATATATATATATATATACATACACTCAACCTGCTGAAACTTGTTACAAATAAAAGTTTCATTACATCTCACTCCCACTTATCTTACCTTCTGTAGGTCAGAAGCTTGGTACTCTTTTGTTAAAATCGTTTTATTGAAATCATTACTGAAATGAACAAATATTTTGATAAAATTGAACTGTTTTTAAGGTACAATAGGTAAAAACAAGAAAACACTGATATTAAAAAAAGATAAAAACTATATACAGTGATGTTCACTATATAGCAATCAAGTGATACAGTTGAGTTAGTAGATATGAAAATTTCAGCATTAATCTGGTTATTTTCCTAATAATTCATGTATACTTTTCCACTGGTTATAAGAAGTTGCATTTCTAATAGATGTGGATATAATAGTCAACATTTCTAACTTGGATACTTCCAAGAGAAGATTTTTAAATTCTTGAAATGAAGGTACAAAAGAATAGTTCCAATTTTTTGTAATTGTTTTCCTGGCAATGGATAAAATAGACCAAAGCAAAGGGTAGTTACTTTTATTTACACACTCTGGAACTGGTGTGCTGAATAAAACAAGTAATTTAGTGAGTAAAATGTTATCTGTAAAGATTGATTGTAAAACTATATTAACATCTTCTCAAAATTTCTTTAAAAATAAGCAGTCATAAAATATATGAGACTAATCTGCATTCATTTCAGTATTACATTTCCAACCGATAACATTTTTCTTAGTTATCTTGCTTATGTTATATGGAGTGAGAAATGATTTGTGTAAAAATCTCCAGGTGAATATTTTCCATTTAAGTGAAGAAGTAGTCTTACTAGCTGACTGAAGAATATTTGATTTATCCTTCTCTGTAGGGCTACAATTATTGGAAACAGAGAACAATTTCCAATGAATTGAGTGTGTTTCTAAGTCAAGCTTAATTACCCTATAAATATATGACAAACTATTTTTAACTGGAAGATTATGCTGGGTTGATAATATCAAATAATGAATAAGTTTAGGTATTGATTTCTTAGCAGTTGAAGGAATTAGATTGAGTCTATCTAAAATATATTTTCTGGCTTCTTGTAAATCTAATCATAGTAATGTGTTAAAGTTATGTTCTTCCATAAGTGTGCTAATAGGTTTCAACTCATTATTATTCATCATTTGGTGCCAGAATATTATTTTTTTTGTTTAACGAGTGACATTTTAGAATAATCTGCAGAGAATATAGTCCCTTGTTTATAAGCAATAGGGTAAATGAGAAACAGCCAATTCTCATATATTTTAAACCTAAATATATAATTTTTAAAAGATTTCAAGATTAGAGTTACATAATTTGATTTAGATGTTTGAGATGAGTAGTTGGATCTCCAAATACATTTTTTTTACTAAATTTAACTTATAAGAACTGTCTTTATTTTTTGAATTTTGAGATAACATAGTTAGAATCTCTTTCCACTTTGCTGAATATTCCACATCTATGACATAAGAAATTGTTTTAATCACTGATGAAATTGAGTAAATTTCTAAATTTGGTAATGCAATGCCTTCATTTCCCCAACTATACATATGGTAAGTTAATGCAATCCAAGGTTTAATAGGATGCCATAGGAATTTCTTAATCATTGTATTAAACTTTTTAATCGTGTAGTATAGATACAAACTTGAATTATATATAAGATTTTAGGAGGCAATATCATCTTTATCATCAAAAGTTTTTCATCCATTGAAAACAGAATTTTGTTCAATTTATTTATTAGATTTTCTATAGTTATACTTTTATTGAAATTTATTTGCAAAATGTTAATATTAGTAGCAATAGTTATACCTAAATATGTTATTTGTTGTGATTGAGCTATAAACTTTTTATATTTATCATATATACTATAATTTTTGGACCAACTAAAAGAATTTGTGTTTTATTGTTACTGAATGTAAGACCTGAGTTTTTTTTAAATGACTCCATGTCTTTAAAGAGTTCTTGTAATGATGGGTTAGCACCATCAAGAGTAATCAATATGTCATCTGCAAACATTTGAATTTTTGATGTTTCATTAAGCCCTAGATTATAACCTTGAATATGTCTATTGTCTCTTATTAAATTTGCCCAAGGTTCCATAATTAATTTAAAACAAAAGAGGAGATAGAGGACATCCTTGTTTGGTTCCTTTTATAATAGTTATATTCTGGGAAACATTTGAGCCAATTTTAATATAAGCTTGACTACCATTATATAATTGAATGATAAGATTAATAAATTTATTAGAAAAAATTAGTTCCTCTAATAAAATTAATAAATCTTCCCAATTAATTGAATCAAAAGCACAATTTATATCTAAGCTAACTAGAGTTAAGTTATTGTTTAAGTTTTTCACTGATTCAATTAAAGTAATTATTATTTTAATGTTATATGAAGTTCTATTTATTATAAAACCTGTTTGGTCTTCATAAACATTTTATAATCTGTGTTCAATAGTGAGATGGGTCTATATGAAGAACATTTAGCAGGGTCTTTATCAGATTTAAAAATTGGAGAAATAAAAGTATACGTCCATGAAGGGGGAACTATAGTTTTATCTTGGGCTATGTTGAATACAATATGTAACAATGTTAGAGCTTTGGTAAGGAAGATTTTATATATTTCAAGGATAATGCCATCGTTACCTGGTGCTTTATTTTGTTTACGCTTAGTTATTTGACCCTGAATGTCTTTAAAGGATATCTGTCTATCAATTACATTTACTTGTTCTTCTGTAAGCCTTTCTTTAGTATTTTTATTAATAAAAGATTGAATATCCCCTCTGACATTTATTGCCTTAGTAATTGATGTATTTAAAAAAAAATCTCTAAATTCATTTAATATATTATGTAGTCCAGAGGTCATCCTTTTTTTTTGGGAGGGGGGGTATATTTCATTAATATGGTTGAATTTATTTAACCTTTTTGTTTTACTGGCTAGAATATTCAGAAATCTAGGATTTATAGAAAAAATTATAAATTTAAATTTCTCTAAGTTAATCATGGTTTTATGATTTAATATTTCTAAGTACTTATTGTTCAGAGAGTTTATTTCTTTTGTTCTATATTTTTATCTATGTCTCTTGAAACCTCAAGTTTCAAAGTGTCTAATTTAGATTGTATATCTTGGAGTTCTTTGTCCCGTGAATTCCTTTTCTTTTTATACCAATCAATAATTCTGCCATATAAGTAGGCTTTTAGGGCATCCCAAATGTATAGTTCAGATGTATCGTTTGTGTTATTAAGCTCAATAAAATTTTGTACTTCTGTAGAAATAAAGTTATTCAAATATTTTAGCTTTGTAATGTAAGCTGGGATCATCTTTATCTGGACATTAAAGTTTGAATAAACAAATAAATCAAAAGTTATGAAATTATGGTCTGAAAGAGGACTTTAAATCACTTTTGTAATAGTTAAAGAATATGTTAGGCCATTAGAAATTAAAACTATCTATTCTTGAGTATGAATTGTGTATATATGAGTAGGATGTATAAAACAATGACTTAGAGTTTGCATTATTGATATCTTTCAACAAAAATATATCAGATAATTATTTTAATAGTCTAGCTGTTGCTGAGATTTTTCTCTCACCATTAGTACTAAAATCTTTAAAATACAGTTGAAGTCTCCAGCTAATATATTACTTTTAGAAAATTGTACAATATGGTCTATATGCTGTTGTTTTGTATTTAATCCAATGCCAGATATCCAGTATACATTAACTAGAGTAAACATTTTATTAAACTCTATAATAATTGAAGATAACATTATTTTATTATCCTTGTGTATATCTATTATTTTAGGCAAAGGCAATGTGTTTTTCCATACTATAGCCACTCCTATTTTTTTATGAGTGCTCAGAGCTAACCAAAATTTTATAACATTTAGTATCCAACTTGGAGATGTCATCAGTTAATAAATGAGCTTCTTGGAGAAATATTAACTGAGAATTATCTAACTTAAGATATTTATTTAAAGATCTTCTCTTGTTTGGATTATTTAAACCATTAATGTTGATTGATTTACAATTTAAAGATGTCATAGAATATTTTGTTTGCTTAATAATACATACTGACTGTTCTTTCTTTTTTTTCCCTTCTTTATGGCATAATATTATATGATCATTAGGAATACTATTAATAGTTATACATGAACTGTATAATAAAACTTTCCAAAAGAGTATATTTAAATAAATTTCAGCTAGATAAAATTTAGTGAATATCTGAAATACTATTGACAAACAGTTGTAGCATAAATGCATAAAAAATAACCACCCAAAGCCCACCTGGAGTTAAAAGCTCCTAATTTTAGTGACATCTATCACTCAAACTGACCACCCATCTAGTAGCAGCAACCATTCTGCTCCTACCTAAATAGATGTTATTATATATTTGAAAATATGGCTTATACATTAATTTTTAGGCTACTATGCAGTGATATAAACTTCTCTTAAAACATATAGTTTTAAAGCTATTAAGGCATATCAACTAAAATAACATTATGATTATAGAAAGCATAAAACATTTCTGTATAGTCATTTAAGCAACTCAGTAATAAAGAATCAAATGCATCCATCACATACTGGACTTATAAAGCAACATATCATCAATACTAAAACGAACTTGTGCATCTAAACATCCAAATGTAGTAATTGTTTTGATTAGTTATTTATGATAACCTTTAATAAACCAGTACTTGTGCTGTGGTATATATCTTGCATTATAAATACATAGCAAAAGAATTGTCAATTTTGAGAACAAATAAACTATAGCCTCTTAAACTATAATGTATGAAACCATAGAACTTATTGCATGTATGTAAGATGAGGTTATAAAATCCCATTTTCCAGTGGTATGCATGTATGTAAGATGAGGTTATAAATTCCCATTTTCTAGTGGTATGCATGTATGTAAGATCAAGTTATAAATTCCTGTTTCTAGTGGTATGCATGTACATAAGATGAGGTTATAAGTTTTTTAATCCAAGTACTTCTCTATTATCATTTTCTCCCCCGCTTTCTTCTGTAGATGAAAATACGTTACATTTAAATGTAAATAGAAATCGGCACTAATAAGTCCCATTAGTCTTTCTTACAGTTAGATGGCACTAAAGACAGTTATTTCTACCTTCTCAGGTGTGTTCTGGTTATCTGAATAATGAGAAAGCTGAAGTCCAAAGATTGTGACGTTTTCATCATCATGGTGATGACGCTTTCTACTAGACTACATGCTGACCAGCCGCAAGGAAACTGAGTCTCAAGCCTGCTGCTTGAAAAATAAACTCAAGACATTCCAGTGGGAAACTGTAAGCAATTTTGAATTATTTGAAAACACTGAAGTGTCTTGCGGCATACCCAGGAAAAAACAAGGCTTCTCACAGTGAAGCAAAGGCACAATAGAAACAGCCTCCCATGCCCAGCATCCCACCAGACCTCCAGTCCAAAAGCCAAAAACAACAAGCAAACCACATCCAACCAACCACAACCCAACACCACCAATACAAAAACAAACTAAACTGACCAAAAGAAAGGGTCTCCTCATCTGACAACACACTTGGGACCATCCAGTCACCAGCCCTCCTCAAAACATCACACAACCATGGCTCCAGAAGCCAAAGAACACCCAATCCCAATGCTACACTCTACCAACATACTGGCGATATCCCCTAGCATCCTCAATGCAGTCTGCCAAGAGGCACCAAAAACAAATAGACAAATAAACAGGCCAGACCTGTGACAGAGCATCTATCTTTTTATGTTAACAGCCTACTGGTCCAAGTAAAAGACAGTAATAGCAATTCATTCTTTTTTACTTTTAATGCTTATGCTTTCCACCCTCCAAACAAGCAGAGTGACAATAGTGATTTAGATAAACAACAAAGACACAAGAGAATAAACTATTCATATCTATGACAGAATACTATTAGGCCATACTTATTAAAACAAACTATATTTACTATTGGCATATAGTAAATATGTCAGAATAAGCAAATAAGTTATTTATGAATGTTTATAATGTAACTAAATTCTAACAGAAGGTTAATTAGCATTATACCATGACCGCCCCAAAACGTGCACGCTGATTGGCCAGCGTGCCCGTTGTAAATCGAGTTATACTAATGGAAAAAAGGTCCGGTCGCCCGGACTTTTTTCCATTAGTATAACTCTACTGTCTCGCTATGTTAAATGGGTTTAACATAGCGAGACAGCTTTAAAATAAGCAACGGAGATCTCCGTTGCTTATTTTAAAGCTGTCTCGCTATGTTAAACCCATTTAACATAGCGAACAATGTTAAAACAGCGAGAAAGCAAGATCTCCGTTGCTTTTTATCTCGCTATGTTAAATGAGTTTAACATAGCAAGACAGATTTAAAATAAGCAACGGAGATGTCCGTTGCTTATTTTAAAACTGTCTCGCTATGTTAAACTCATTTAACATAGCGACACTAAAAAGCAACGGAGATCTTGCTTTCTCCGTTGCTTTTATACAACTCTGATGTACTGCGCAGCGCAGTACATCAGAACTACGCGGATGCCAGGCATCCGCGGAAGGGCAGTAAACAGGCATTATACTATGCCATTATTTAAGAAAAGGAATAGTTTCTTTTCTTAAATAATGTCATGGTATAATAGCAATAACCCACTTCTGGGTGTGGGTAATGCTAAATTTACCCACGGTTGGCTTTGTTTGGTCCCTCGGGCTTCGCCCTCGGGACCAAACCACGCCAACAGTGGGTAAATTTAGCATTACCCACACCCAGGCGTGGGTTATTGCTATATTAACTACTTTATCAGAAACACAATCTGAATATAAAAAAGAGAAAAAGCAACAACAGCACTCACCTGTTGAACCATTTTCATCTCCCCCAACTTCTAGGTCATGAGATAAAATTTGATAGAATGAAAGACTGTATATATTTTATTTTATTTTACTTATTTTTGAGCTTCTTTTTATGTTCAGTGGTTTTCCAGGCTCCATTGTCTGCAGTTCTTTTAAGACTTGTACTTGCCTGTTCCACTTCCTCAGTTTTGTCAAGGATCTTATTAGATTTAACGAATGTGATGGCAGTATCTAATTCTTCAAATATTTTTGGTCCATTTTAGAGGAAGATTTTCAGTCTAGCTAGTAATAGTAAATGATACTTTATTTGGGCTTTTTTAAAGTTCTTTAAGCATTGGTAAGAAAAGTTTTCTTTTGGCAATAACAGATGATGAATAATCACTGTCAAAGCGGATGATGTTTTCTTTAATTTTAATTGGTGTTTTAGCCCAAGCAGTTTTTAATACCATTTCCTTATCATGTGAAGACAGGAATCTCACTGTAATAGATTTTGTAGAGTTGTTTTACTATTTTTGGAAAAAAAACAAAGATCTGTGAGCCTTTTCAATTCCATAAGAAAGAGCTTCAGGGAGCTCTAAAATCTCAGGTAGCCATGAGGTTAAGAATTTCTCCATATTATTTTCTTCAGTGTTGTCTGGTAAGATCCTAATGTTGTTTCTACGTGATCCATTTTCCATATCATCTATATTTGTTTGAAGAAGGATATTTTGTTTTAAAAGAAATTCTGTGTTGTGCTCATCTTCTTTAATCCTACTGTCCATGTCATTTTGTGACATTTCTATTCCTGTAATCTGCTTTTTCTGTTAAGATCTTCATGTTCTTCATGATGAGAACATTTTTCTTTGAAATTATCTAGTTTCAAGTCCTTCTTCTTCTTCTTTCGGCTTTTCCCGGTTAGGGGTCGCCACAGCGGATCACCTTGTCCGCACATTGAATGGCAGTGGAGTTTTACGGTGTCGAGTTGCCAGCCCGGCGCCCAACCTTCCACAGAAGGCACACTCACACGCACACCTAGGGCCAATTTAGAGTGTCCAATCCACCTGCAGCATGTCTTTGGGATGTGGGAGGAAACCGGAGCACCCGGAGGAAACCCACGCGACCACAGGGAGGACATGCAGACTCCGCACAGAAGGCACCCCAGCCGAGGATCGAACCGGAGAACCTCTTGCTGTGAGGCGGCAATGCTAACCACTGCACCACCGTGGCCGCCTATCTAGTTTCAAGTCCATTCTATCAATTTTTGTTGACAGTTCTTTGATATTTTTTAGTAAAGATTGAAGTTCTTTCTTTATTGCAGTTTCTTGATGAGAAGATTTAGTGAAGCTCATATTGTATTTAGGTGTCAGAAGATTATCTCTAGTATTTTTGACAGGAATAAATATAAAAATTGAAAAATGTTTATATACTATCCAAGTAAAGGCTTAGATGATTAGATGATTAGTTGGGAGGGTGGCCTAATGGTTAAGGTATTTGCCTTACAAACACAAGGTGCAGGGTTTGAGTCTCACAAGGGATAATTGGCTAAGCTTAAAATGGCTCACAAGGGCAGTTAGCTTAGTACTAACCTATGAACCTATTCCAAATATTAAAAAAAAATGCAATTTGGATAGTTATATTCAAAAAAATCCTGTCATAGAAATTCTAAAGAGGCAGGGCTGAAAGGAAA
This sequence comes from Protopterus annectens, assembly GCF_019279795.1. Classification (NCBI taxonomy): domain Eukaryota; kingdom Metazoa; phylum Chordata; order Ceratodontiformes; family Protopteridae; genus Protopterus; species Protopterus annectens. The sequence goes on along the minus strand of NC_056734.1, from coordinate 5,712,652 downwards.
TGCTGCTACTCAGTGCTCATCTTGGCCACATTCCCCCCAAAAGCTTGATACTCTTGACTGGTCACCCCTATACAAACTGTAAAACCCAGTAACTGCTTTATCATGTTTTATCGAATCTCTTACTATAATTCAAGAATCTCTCTTTCCCATCTCTTTCCCATGTGAAAAGAAATCACCTCTAAAAATAGTTTTATAAATGGTAACAGTTGAAAGTAATGTGTTCCCTTCCTTTCCCATTATCCAGTGTCTGTTTTTTGCCTGTTCCTATCCTCATAAATTTACAGTACCATTATGTCACAGGATTAGAATTCCACACTGTCTAGTACTTCCCCCTATCTATGTATTGTTACAGTACCAATATGTCAGAGGAATACCCAGTGTCTAGTACATCCACTGCACCAATTCCCTTAGAGTTACAGTGGTATTATGTCACAGGAGTAGTATTCCAGAGTGTCTAGGCCTTACCCCAATGTAATCCCAATAGTCTTGCAGTGCCTTTATGTCACAGAGGTAGTATTACCCAATGTCTAGCACTTTGTCCCAACCCTCATGGTGCTACAGTGCCGTTATTTCACAGGAGTAGTATTTTCCAGTGTCTAATACTTCTCACTGATCCCCATACAGTTACAGTGCCATTATGTCACAGAAGTAGTATTCCTAAGTGTCTTGTACTCCCCCAATCTCCACAGTATTACAGTGCCATTATTGTAACAGGAGTAGTATTTCATAGTGTTTAGTACTTCCCTCCCAATCCCCATAATGCTACAGTGCCATTACTTCAGAGGAGTAGTATTTCTCTGTGTCTAGTACTTCTCACTGATCCCCGTACAGTTACAGTGCTGTTATGTCACAGAAGTAGTATTCTCAATTGTCTAGTACTGTCCCAATCTCCACAGTGTTACAGTGTCATAACTGTAAAATGAGTAGTATCCCTGTAGTGTTACTATGCCATTATGTCACAACAGTGGTGTTCCCCAGTGTCTACTATGTCCTCCACCCTATCACTGCAGGGTTGTAGTGATTTTATGTTACAGGAGTAGCATTCTCCAGTATCTAGTACTTCCCCTAGAACCCAGTAGTGTTACAGTACCATTATATTACAGGACTAATATTCCCCATTGTCTAGTACTTTTCACCTGATCTTTCCAGATTTGCAGTGATATTATGTCACAGGAGTAGTATGCCACTGTGTCTAGTAATTCCCCTACCCAAATACCCTCAGGGTTACAGTTCCATTATTTTTGCATGAGTAGTATCCCCCACTGTCTAGTACTTACCACCACCCAGATCCCATATTGTTACAGTGTCATTATGTCACAGGAGTAGTATTTCCAGCATGTAGTATTTCCATGATCCCCACAGTTTTACAATGCCATTATGTCATAGAAGTAGCATTCCCCAGTGTATAGTACTTCCCTTCAATCTCTGTAGTCTTATAGTGATGTTAAGTCACAGGAGTAGCATTTCTCAGCATCTAGTACTTTCCACTGATCCCTGCAAAGTGACACTTCTGTTATGTTACATGAGTACTATTCCCCAGTGTCTAGTACTTCCTCTTACCATAATCACCATACTGTACATCACCCCTGTGTCTAGTATTTCTCCCACCCAGATCCCCATAGTGTTACAGTGCCATTATGTCACAAGAGTAGCATTTCCCAGTTCTAGTACTTCCAATCCACCCCAATCCCTGTATTATTACACTGCCATTATTTCACAGGCGTAGTATTCCTCAGTATCTAGTACTTCCCCCACCCTGATACCGGCAGTGTCACAGTGCCATTATTTTTACATCAGTAGTATTCGCCAGTGTCTAGTACTTTTCTCTAATCCCCATGGAGTTACAGTGACATTATATCACAGGAGTAGTAATCCTCAGGATCTAGTACTTCCCTCTACCTTAATCCTTGTAGTGTTACAGTGTCATTATGTCACAGGAGTAGTATTCCCCAGTGTTTGGTACTCCCCCCAATCTCTGTAGTATTACAGTGCAATTATTGTCAGAGGAATAATATTCCCCAGTACCTGGTATTTCCCCAATCCCCTCAGTTTTACAATGTCATTATGTCAAAGGAGTAATATTCCCCAGAGTCTACTACTACCCCTCGATCCCCATAGTATTACAGAGCTGTTATATCACAGGAATAGTATTCCTTCGTATCTAGTTCTTTCCACTGAACCCAGTAGAGTGACAATACTATTATGTCACATGAGTCTAGTACTTCTTCCTATCATGATCCCCATAGTTTTACAGTGACATTATGTCACAGGAGTAGCATTCCTCAGTGTCTAGTACTCCCCCCTCCCTGATCCCCACAGTATTACAGTACCATTATGTCACAGGAGTAGTATTTCACTACAGAGAGTAATTCACACCACCCCAATCCACAGAGAGTTATAGTATCATTATGTCACAGGAGTAGTATTCCCAAAAGGCTAGTACTTCCCCTTGGTCCCAGTAGTCTTACAGTGCAATTATGTCAGAGGAGTAGTATTCCTCAGTGTCTAGTACTTTCCACTGATCCTGGTAGATTTATAGTAACATTATGTCACAGGAGTAGTATTCCACAGTGTCTAGTGTCTCCCCCACCCTGATACCGGCAGTGTTACAGTGCCATTATTTTTATATGAGTAGTATTCCACACTGTCCATTGTCACCACACCCAGATCCCTGTAGTGTTACAGTTCCATTCTGTCACAGGAGTAGTATTTCCCAGTGTCTAGTAGTTACCCTGATCCCCTCAGTATTATAATGCTATTATGTCACAGGAGTAGCATTCCATGGTACCTAGTACTTTCCTCTTATCTCTGTAGAGTAACAGTGAAATTCTCTCGCATGAGTAGTATTACCAAGTGTCTAGTACTTGCCTCCATCCTGATCCCCATAGTATTACAGCACTATTATGTCACAGGAGTAGTATTCTCCAGTGTTTAGTACTTCCCCCTACCCTAATTCCTGTAATGGTGCAGTGCCATTATGTCACAGGACTAGTATTCCTGTATGTAGAGTACTTCCAGCCAACACCATCCCCATAGAGCTATAGTGCCATTAGGTCACAGGAGAGTTATTCCACAGTACTAGTGTTCCCACACCCCAGTCCCTCTAGTGTTATACTGCAATTATGTCACAGGTGTATACAGTGCCATTATGTTACAGGGCTGGCATTCCCCAGTGCTAGTACTTTGTTTCAATCCTCATAGTGTTATGGTGCCATTATTTCACAGGAGTAGTATTTCCCAGTGTCTGGTACTTAGCTTCCTAGGCTCATAGGTATTTACTAGGCAAATGACCTCAAGGGCCTTTTTAAGCCTAGCCATGTATACGAAATCTCTGACAAGTTTTGTTATGCTTGATAAGTGCAAGCACGGGCTTGGAAGATGAAACATTTACAGGCAGAGGCATGAAGGGTGCACTATTTACAGGTCGCTGGTGTCCATTAGAGAAATAGGTGCCAAGCCACAGATGAATTTTTTGCTCTTCATCCAATTGTCCAAGTTACACTTGAATTGGGTTAGGAAGGAAGTCTGATTCACATGGTTAAGGAGCCTGTTCCAGAGACGGGTAGTCTATGGGATACATACCTTTCTCTCCAACAGGTCCAATTTTGTATCACAGGTAAGGTTTAAGTCTTTAGAATGGGTAATTCTGGTGCTGCTTGTTTTGTGTATATGCAGGAAGTCCATCAGAGTGGGGTCTGACAATCCTCTGCATGCCATGCATAGAGCTCCCCTAAACAACCTGTTGGAGACAGAATACAGGGATAGGGCCTTGAGGTGGTCTACACAGGACATTTTACTTACACCCTGTATTGTCTTAGTGAGGAACCTCTTTGGACATTCCAGTTGTTGGATATGCCTGGTTAGGTACATACCAAATACTCAATGATAGGTCTTATGAATGCCAAATATAGTGGAACAATGGCTTCCTTGGAACTAGATGCCATACCTTTGTTTATAAGCTGCTCAACATAGAATGATTTCCTCAGTACTGTAGACACATGTTGATCAAAGTCTAGATTACTGTCTATGTGTGTCCTTAAGTCTCTGACTACTGGGCCAACACTAAGGGCTGTGTTGTCAATATGATAGTTACCTGAGGTGGATGGCTTCCAAAAGGATACTCAAAAAACAAGCCAGCAGAAGGAAGAAAATCATAGTATTTAGTTTTAGTCCACGGCTCTGAGAGCAGTTGCTTGTCTGGGTCAGTTCTTCCTGGAGAACATTTGTGTTGGTGTGGGATTCAATGACAGCTCCTAATTTGCAATCATCTGCAAATTTTACCTTGACCTTGACTTCAGAGAAGTAAATGTCAAAAAGGAGAAGTCCAAGAACCAATTCCTGAGAGACTCTGCTTGTGACTGCCCTCTTTGTGGAGGTGGACTCCCCATTTTTAATTTCCTGGGTCTTGTCTGAGGTTAGGTTCTTATTTGCCCTCTGAGTTGTTTGTTTAGTTTGATGAGAGTACTTTTATCCTGCTGGGTGCTGCACCTCCTATCCCCTGATAAGCAACTGACCATGACTTTCTCCTTACTCAGCCTGGTTACATGGACATCAGTATGTCTCATGATGGAGTCTTCAATGACCAGAAGGTTGGATTATGTGGTGGCTTGTCTTATGAAGCTTAGAAGTAGAGGCTCCATGAGACGTGGCTGTATGTGTTGATGTTGGTGTTGTTTTGAAAGAGTGCATTTGGGGCTGCTGAGGGTATTTGTTATGTGTACTTTGTCTAGGAGGTCTTTGGGGTTCAGGAAGGTTACATTTAAGTGCCTCAGCATATGTGGGTCTATATTTCTGCTTTTAATTGTGAGTGATGGGTGCAACATGTATACTACTGACAACCTTATTGACATTAGGAGTACGTTTATGTGAGACCTTTGCCTCCAGGGACATTGTGTAAATAAATCTCACGCATACCATATCAGTTTGTTTGAAAAGTAACTGGTTGTCAGTAAACATGAGGCAATTTCTACATTACCTCAGGATTCCCATATCCACCAAACTTGTAACAGAGATAATGAGAAACTTCATACTAATGGCAGCAGACACTTTTTATTGATTAAGTTAGAGTGAGACTATAAAGCAGTGTCAGGAATATCCAGTTTGCCACTCTGTGGACAGTGCTTGTTACTGCAAACTAGCTTGTCCTGTATGTCACTAGGTACTGGTAAAATTTCAATTGTGCTCTTACAGGAAAAATGTCACTCAACGTGTTTGTGTCTTTACAGGGTGCTGCGAAACACTTGAGAGAAAACTAGTAAAAAGACCCTGAAAATTTAAGGATAAGTATTTAGACAGATTCTGTAATTAGAAACAAATCAAGCAGTACTTAATGAAAACAAAGAATTAGTTTGTCAAAAATGATAAAAAGAGGGGAGTTGCATGAATGGCTACTGCCAGGCTACCACTATTGCTGGTCTCACCACAGATTCACTCTGCTATGATACAATGCTTTTTTCCTACTCTCACCAGAAACAAAACATTAGCACCAATCACAAGATGAGAAGCAGGCCACAGCCTATTTGATGATCCACAGTCTTGTTCCAGATGATGCCAGGGTCTGTACATTTGTTGTACCCTTTTCCTGGAAGATGTATTGAAAATCAACCAGGCCTACCAGGAACATCAAGCACAGACACTCACTGCCTAACCAGTAACAGTCAAGAATCAATGCACTCTTCTTCTTACACCAGGAGCAGAATAAAAGCACAAATTCTAACCTGTCACCTATGAAGCCATTATTAGGCTTTACAGTGATCAGCAGTCTCCAGGAAATACTGTCCATGTGCTCCTTCAGTCACCAGAAGAAAACAAGACCAGTAATCCCCAAATGACTACTAAGAGGTTTAATGTGAGTCTCCAATAATTGGTGGTCTTACAATAGATATTGCAAATTTTAAAGATCAGATGGAAAAAGATGGGTTAATATTCTAAGCAATGCAGTGTGCACTAAGCAGTTAGACATGAAAGAGGGGGTAACTTAAGCTTTAACTGTCTTATTGGACAGACACTATTTTTAAAAGAGAAAGATAGAATGAAATGAAGTGGGCACTTTGTATTCTGGTTTGATGGAATACAGTGGGATGGCCAATAAATTTAAATAGTTGAAGGGAAGTGATTTCACAAAATGATAATTTTCTGCTTACTCACAACAGCCAATGAAGGAGGAGAGGGAATGAGATATATGACCAAATTAATATAAGAGGCAGGCAACTAGAAATACAGATGAGTTTAAAAACGCAAAAGTGCCATGGTGTGAGGGTGAGAAACAATTTCTGTGTGACTCACAAGAAGCACTGCCATTGTCTTTTTCCCGGTTTTACTATGCAGTTAATAGCAAAATACAAGTAAAATACAGTGTAAAGAAAACAAATCACAATATAAAAAATAGAATAAGGCAATAAAGTAGTACAAAATACAAGAAAGCAAAAGCAAGCTAACCTTTCTCTCACAGCAAGTTGTAGCAAAGTCTGGATGAGCTGTTCCCTCTGATCATTGTACAATTACAGTGCCATTATGTCAGAGAAGTAGTATTCCTAAGTGTCAAGTACTCTCCCAATCCCCACAGTGTTAAAGTGACATTAATTTAACAGAAGTAATATGTTAAGTAATAAGTTTAGTACTTCCCTCCCAATCCCCATAGTGTTACAGTGTCAGTATGTCACTGGAGTAGTATCTCCCAGTATCTAACACTTTCCCTGATCCCATCAGTTTTACAATAGAATTATGTCACAGGAGAAGTATTCACCAATGTCTAGTACCTTGCCTCAATCCCCATAGTGTTACAGTGCATTATATAACAGCAGTATTCCCAGTATTTAGTACTTTCCACTGACTCACAGAGATTTACAGTGACATTATGTCAGAGGAGTAGTATTTCACACTGTCTAGGACTTCAGCCCTAATACACACAGTGTTACAGGGCTATTATTTTTATTAGTAATCTTTTCCAGTGTCTAGTACTTCCCGCCACCCAGATCCCCATAGTATTACAGTGCCATTGTGTCACAGGAGTAGTATCTCCCAGTATCTACTACTTTCTTCGATCTCATCTGTTTTACAATAACATTATGTCACAGGAGAAGTATTCTCCGGTGTTTAGTACTTCCCTGATCTCCTCAATTTTACAATGTCATTATGTCAAGTATTCCCCATTCTCTAGTACTTCCTCTCACTGCTTTTAGTGCTACAGTGTGGTCATGTCACAGGAGTAGTATTCTCCAGCATCTAGTACTTCCCACTGATCCTTGTAGAGAGACAGTGACATTCTGTGACATGAGTAGCATTCCCCAGTGTCTAGTATTTTCTCACTCTCTGATACTCATAGTGTTACAGTGCCACTATGTCAGAGGATTAGTATCCCTATATATATATATATATATATATATATATATATATATATATATATATATATATATATATATATGGATCTAGGACATTTCACCGAATGCACATTTCACCGAAACTCATATCATCAAACACAAATCATTGAAAGCACAATTCACCGAAAACACAATTCACCGAAACACATTTCACCAAAAGTGGTATATGGCCTTATCCCCACTGTAGTACAACCCTGGAGTTGGTATATATAGTAAAGGGGGTGTGGAGGGTGGAGTCCCCAACATATTTAAAGTATATATCATGTGTGGATAAGAGTAATATATTGCAATTGCAAGTATGCATGTATATAGTTTAACACATTTCAAATATGTGGGGGAGCTACATCCCCCACACACCCCTACTATATATACCAACTCCAGGGTTGCACTACAGTGGGGACAAGGCCATATACCACTTTTGGTGAAATGTGTTTCAGTGAATTGTGTTTTCGGTGAGTTGAGCTTTCAGTGAAAAGTGCACACTAATTTAACTTTAGGTGAAATGTGCATTCGGTGAAATGTCCTAGATCCATATATGTATATGTATATATATATATATATATATATATATATATATATATATATATATATATATATATATCTAGGTTCATAGGTTGGTACTAGGCTATCGGCCCTAAAGTCTATGCAAGCCTAGCCATAACAATTCCCTGGAAATTTTTTCCCACAATATTTACTTCTCAGGACCCCTGTTTAGCAGGGCGACTGCCATGATCGCCGGGGTGAATTTCCTATCTCCCATCCAATCATCAAGGTTCCTTTTGAAGAGGGCCAATGAGGTGGTCTGCTTGACATGTATGGGCAGTCTATTCCAGAGTATGGGGTGTCTCTGGGTCAGAAACCTATCCCTCCAGCATGTTTTGTTCATTGTGATGATAAGGTTTAGATCCCTGGAGCATGTGGCTCTGAGGGATTGGGATTTCTTTAAGTGGAGCATGTCCAACAGCTCAGGGTTTGACGTGGCCTTGTATGTTAAGCAGAGATCGCCTCTGAGTAGACGATATGCCACAGAGTATAGCTGGAATTTTTTTAGATGGTCAGCATATGGCATCTACTTTAGGCCTGTGATTCTTTTAGTGAGGTATTTCTGTGGCCTTTCCAGCTGTTGCAGATGTCTTGTGAGGTACATACCAAATGGGACATTATACTGTATAATGGGTCTAATGAGGGATGAGTACAGTGGGACTATGACCTCATTTTATCTGGATGAAAAGCCCTTAGTGATGAGGTGTGCCATGTAGAAAGATTTCATGACTGTTGTGGCGATGTGGTTATCGAAAGTGAGACCACTGTCCACCTGTGTCCCTAAGTCTCTCATCACACTTTCGATGTTTAGTGTCCTGCCACCTATGTGGTAGTTCACGGGTACATGTTTTTTTCTAAAGGGGATGACTATACATTTCTTGGCATTAAGCTTGAGCCCATGGCTCTGGCACCAGGCATCTGTTTCTATAAGGCCCTTTTGTAGAATATCCACATCATTTGGGGATTCAATAATGGCTCCCAGTTTGCAGTCATCTGCAAACTTTGTTAGCCAGAGTCCCTTAGTGTTGGCCTGTACTTCAGAGAAGTAGATGCCAAACAAGAGTGGTCCCAGGACTGAACCCTGAGGTACTCCACTTGTCACTTGTCCGGAGCTGGATTTGGAGTTGGCTACTTTTACAGTTTGGGTTCTGTCAGTAAGCCAGTTGGCAACCCATCGAGTGATGTAGGGATTTATGCCCAGCTTAGTAAGTTTATCTATGATTCCAGAGTGGGTGATGGTGTCAAAGGCTTTGCCGAGGTCCAGATAGGCTGTGTGGACCTCCTTACCCTTGTCCACAGCTCTGGAGACCGATTCGAAGAAGTCAATCAGATTCAGGAGACAAGATCTGCCCTTCACAAACCCAAACTGGGTGGGATCCAGTGTCTGGAGGTTGCCAATGTCTTTGTTTATAAGTTCCATGATAATGCGTTCCATGCCCTTGCAGATCAGGCTTGTCAGATTGATGGGACGGTAGTTCCCGGGATCCAAGGTGGATCCTCCCTTATGGAGCGGGATAACTGTAGCTGTGCGCCACTCAGTCGGCATGAAGCCTGAGGTGAGGCTATGATTAAACATGACACTTAGGTGGGGTACCAGTTCATTTTGTTGTTCATGTAGTACACAGCCTGGGATGCCATCTGGTCCCATGGATGCTGTATTCTTAGCTTTGGAGAGTGCTGTTTCTACCCATGTGGCTGTGATTATCGGAATTTGGCAATCTTTTGGTATTGAGATGGGCCCTTTAGGGGGTGAGAGGGGAGTGAAGTTGGCACTAAATCGATCTGCCAGGATATTGGCAAAATCCTTGGGATCAGTATATTTAATGCCATTCTGTTGTAGCTCAGAGCAGATCTGAGTATTGCCATTTAGATTCTTGACATAACCATAGAATGCCTTGTGGTTGTCTTTGGAATCTTTGGCAATTTTATTTTCATAACTAGCTTTTGAGGATTTTATGAGGGATCTCAGCTTCTTACTGAGGCTGGTGAGGGAGTTTTTTGCATCCTGGGATTTTCCTCTTTTCTGCAACAGTTTCTTCCTTCTGTTGTATAGTTTGTTTATAGCAGGGGACCACCAGATTGGCTTCCTTTTTTTGGAGAAGAGCATCTTGGATCTATTTGGGATGGCACGATTCATGCACGAGTGGATGTGCTCCTACAGTGCCTTAGTGTAGGATTCTGCAGTCGAACTTCCAGATCCCATCTGCGTGGGTGTTGTGAAGTTTGTCACTTCTGACTTCAGTAGCATGAAGTTGGCTTTGGAGAAGTTTTTTAAGGAGGTTTCCTTACTGGGGGGTGGGGGTGAGATGTGGATGTCAAGGGTGATTTGCTTATGGTCAGAACTGACCAATGAGGGGGTGACCACTGGTGTGGAGCATCTATCTCCCATGTTGGTAATGACCAGGTCTAGGATATTGGAGCCCTTGGTGGGACAATGGATTAGTTGATCCAGGGCGTTGGAATTTATGAATTCCAAGAACCGTTGGGAAAAGGAGTTGGTACCCGATTAGTTTTCCCAATTAATGGCAGGGTAGTTGAAATCACCTAGTATTAGGGTGTTTGGTTGTATCTTAATATTTTCCAGTATGTTTAGGAAGGTGTAGTGAGAATCTTGGGGTATGGTGGGGGATCTGTAGCAAGCTACAATTTGGATTGCAGTCTTGCCTAGTGTTAGTTGCACCTGGAGAATTTCAGATGCATTGTGTTGGGCAATTAGCCTGGAGGTGTGAATATCCTTGGTGAATATGGACACTCCTCCACCTTTAGTCTTTTGGTCTTGGTTTTGTGGCCGAAAAGTGTGGTAAGAATTGTAGCCTGGTATTGCAGGGGTACTCTCTGGAGCCTTGAACCAGGTCTCAGTCACTGCACAGATATCGATGTTCTCCATTTTTAGGAGTGCCTCAAGAGAGTGCATTTTGAGGTTTAGACTTCTAGCATTGAGCAGCATTACCTTCAGATTTTGCATGCTTTTATCTGTTACGGTGGTGGTTTTATCTTTTGAACCTTGCCTAAAAAAGGCACTACAGGGGTGGCAAGAGCTTTAGCCAGTAACCTGAATCTCAGGGGTGACAGGTGCAGACTATCTCTGGCAAAGCATCGTGGTTTGTCGATCATGTCTTCCCAGGCAGACAAATACTTGTTCCCCTTTGAATGACACTAGAAGCTTAGCCAATTGTTGAAGTCAATCATTTTGTCCTTATACTGTGGTATCATTCTGGGCGAAGGCAGGATGCTACTCAGGGCTAGGGTCATACCTGCCTGGGTCGCATGATCCAAGAGCTCTTCCATGTCTCTTTTCATGTAGTACAGGGAGGTACATCTCAAGTCATTTACTCCAGCATGGACAATGACAGAGTCGTATTTGTACTTGTTGTGGAGTGACTTGAGTGCATGCATTATGTGGCGGATCCTGGCACCTGACAGGCAGCTGACTGTAATTTTCTCCTTGTTCAACCTGGTGAGTGGGACATCAGTGTGCCTGACTATAGAGTCACCTATGACTAAAGTGTTGGGTACATTGTCTTACCTTAGGGGCTCTTGTTGGGTGGCACACTGGTGTTGTGAGCCATGTGTCACTTTGGTTGTGACTGGTGTTTGTTTGCGTTTCGGCTTTGGAGGTCCTTGTTGCTTGGGCAGGTTAATGTTAAGGGCCTCCGCATATGTGGGTTTAGTGTTGCTATGTGTGAGAGTTGATGGTGTGGGTTTTGAAGGGCTATGAGTTGCTAGAGGTGTAATGCAGGTGTTATCCTTCTCTTCTTGACTGTCTAGCACAGTCTTGACCGGAGAGAGCTTTGCTTCCAGTTTGGTTATGTAAGTGCATCTCTCGCAGGTTGTAGTGTTGGGTGGTAGGAGGAGAGGATTGTCTGTGTACATGAGGCAGTTGCCGCACTGCCCCAGTATGCCCAGATTCACCAGGTGGTCAGGAGAAACCACCGGAAGCTGACCCTTGGACATGCCTGTTTAGGTGCTTTTTTGTAAGGTTTAAGAGCTGTTTTCCCCTACCTTTGCAAGGTACTTTGCAATTGTAGACTGTTTAGTGCCTATGATTAATTTCTCCTTATTGACAAGGAAAGCTGAGTGCTTGTAGAAGTTTCAGGCTTCCTAGTGCTTTACAGCAGGTTCTAGAGCAAGTGCTAGTCACAGGGGTTCAGATTTTAGTGCTACTACTGAGAAACCAGCTAGTTTTAAGGGAAAATTTAAAGAGCAGACTTTCTGGCACCTGGAATAGTTTAACTTGTAGCCTCATAGTGGTGCACGATGTGAAAAATGTGCAAACACATGCATTTTTAAGCCAGAAAGTTGAAAGTGATAGAAATCAACCCAAAAAGGCTAATAAAATTACAATTTCAAAGCTGGAAACCACTCCTCTAGCGTTAGATAGGCAGTACAATGCTCACCAGTCCCATTGGTAGGCAGTAGGACTTCCCTCTGCCACAGCAAGGTCTGGATAGCTCTGAGCACAGAAAATAAAGTCCTGAGACAAGCAAAGCCTGGGATATGGACTGGCTAGAAAAGGTGGGAAACGAGCAAACAAGATAGTATATATATATATATATATGTGTATATATATATTTTTTTAAACAGGCTAAACAATGCAATAATACAGTAAATAAACACAGAAAAGTCTAACACACTTGAGTGTGTAGTCCTAAACAGTAAATGCAATTAAAACTCTACAAAATTAGCAATTTAAAACTTTTTAAGTGAAGCAAGGCAAGTGCACAACTGAAAAACGATTTAAGTGGCAGTAATACAGCAGAATAAGTAGCTAGTCTACATATACAGAGAAGTCTATATATACAGAAAAGCAGCTAAAACACACAAACACTTCAGATGCAGTGCAACCTAGAGCACTTGAGTTGCAGCACTATTAAGGCAATTACAGTTATAATAAATGCTCTAAAATATACTCTATATTTCCAAAATGTTTGAGAAGCACAGTCAGAACATAAGGTAATTCAGGTAAAAAAAAAAATATATATATATATATATATTTTTTTTTTTTTGAAAGGGGAAAAGGAGAAACAGAAGGCCTTATCAAATGTTCTCTCTGTATTAGGTAGAATGAGCTAATGACACTAGACTGGGAGGAGTGTCCCAGATCAGATTTACATTAGGGGCGGGCAATTGCAAAGCCACCAAGTATAACACAAGACACCAACAGAGAGGGTGGGTGGGGAGACTAAAGTTATTAGCCTACAAAGCACTAGAGAAAGCCACAAAATGAAAGTTTTTAAACAGATAAAAGATTTGTAAAGATACAGAATGCTTTAACTGCAAACAAATCAGTCACCCATGCAAATTACAATGAAAGTGCTATATATAAATTGCTAGAAACAATAAACTGTATACATAATCGAAAAAAAACAGGATACTTATATATTTCAGCTAAGAGTTGGAGTCAACACCTCTCAATCCTCATAGAGCTATTGTGCCAATGTATTACAGGAGTAGTATTCTGCAGCTTCTGCTACTTCCCCTACCATGATCTCTGTAGTGTTACAGTGCCATTATCTTACAGGAGTAGTATTCCCCAGTGTCTAGTATTTTCCCCCACCCTAATACCCACAGTGTTACATTGCCATTATTTGTACATTATTGGTATTCCCCAGTTTCTAGTACTTCCTTCCACCCAGATACTAATACTGGTACAGGGCCATTATCTCCCAAGAGAAGTATTTCCTACTCTCTAGTACTTCCTCTAATCCCCTCAGTGTTACAATGCCATTATGTCACAGGAGTAATATTTCCCAGTATCTAGTACTTTCCACTTATCCTCTAAGATTTACAGTAACATTATGTCACAGAGGTAGTATTCTCAAATGTCTAGTGGTGCCACCCACCCTGATCCCTGTAGTTTTACAGTGCCATTATGTCACAGGAGCAGTATTTCTCAGCACCTAGTACTTCCCCCACCCTGATCCCCATAGTGCTACAGTGGGATTATGCCACAGGTGTAGTATTCCCTATGTATAGTACTTAACGCCACACCAATCCTCGTAAAGTTACAGTGTAATTATGTCACAGGAGTAATGTTTCTCAGTATCCAATAATTCTCTCACCTTTATCCCTGTAGAGTTACAGTGAGATTATTTTACAGGAGAAGTATTCACCAGTGTCTAGTACTTCTCCTGTCCAAAACCCCATAGAGGTACATTGCCATTGTGTTACAGGAGTAGAATTTAACATGTTTAGAACTCCCCCACCTCGTTCCCTATAGTGTTACAGTGCCATAATGTCACAAGAGTGTTTAGTACTTTCCCCTATCCCTATAGTGTTACAGTGCCACTTTATCACAGGAGTAGTATTACCCAGAGTCTAGTACTTCCCTGCATGGATCCCCATAGAATTACAGTGCTGTTATGTCACATAAATAGTATTCCTGAGTGTCTAGTCCTTCCCCAACATGATCCCAGTAGTGTCACATTGTCATTATGTCAGAGAAGTAGTATTCTCTAAGGTCTAGTACTCTTCTGATCCCTGTAGTGCTACTGTGCCATTATTGTCACAGGAGTAGTATTCTTCAGTATCTAGTACTTCCCCGATACTCTCAGTTTTACAATGCCATTATGTCACAGGAGTAGCATTCCCCAGTGTCTAGTACTTCCCCTTGATCCCCATAGTGTTACAGTGCCATTTTGTAACAGGAGTAGTATTCCCCAGTTTCTCTTACTTTCCACTGAACCCCATAGATTTACAGTGACATTATGTCGGAGGAGTAGTATTCTGCAGTGTCTAGTACCTTCTCTCAATCCCCATAGTGTTGCAGTGCTTTTATGTCACAGAAGTAGTATTCTCCATAGTCAAGTACTTTCCACTGATCCCGGCAGATTGATAGTGACATTTTGTCACATGATTAGTATTCTCTAGTGTCGAGTACTTCCTCCTTTCCTGCTCCTCACAGTGTTATAGTGCCACTATGTCACAGGAGTATTACTCCACAGTGTCTAATACTTCATCACATCCTGATCCCCACAGTAAGACAGTACCATTATGCCACAGGAGCAGTATTCCTCTATATATAATACGTCCTGCCACCCCAATCCTCAAAGAATTAAAGTGCCAAAATATCACAGGAGTAGTATTTCACAATATCTAGTACTTGCCCCTCCCCATTCCTATAGTGTTTTAGTGCCATTATGTCACAGGAATAATATTCTCCATTGTCTAGTACTTCCAGCCCATCCTAATCCCCATAATATTACAGTATCCTTATGTCACAGGAGTAGTAATCTCCAGTATCTAGAACTTCACACCACCTTGATCCCCATAGGGTTACTGTGCCATAATGTCACAGAAGTAGTACTCCCCAGTGTCTGGTGCTTCCCTCTGATCCCTGTAGAAGTGCAGTGCAATTATATCACAGGAGAAGTTTTCTCCAATGTCTAGTACTTCTCCATCTCAATCCCTATAGATTTTTCAGTGCCATTTTGTCACAGGAGTAGAATTCCTCAGTGTCTAGTACTTTGCCCTGTCCATGTAGTGTTTCAGTCCTACGATATCACAGGAGTAGTATTGCCCAATGTCTAGTACTTCCCCCATACTGATCCTCATAGAGTTACAATGCCATTATGTCCTAGGAGTAATATTTCCAAGTGTATAGTCCTTATCTCAACCCAATCTCCATAGTGTTACACTGCCATTATGTCACAGAAGTAGTATTTCCAAGTGTCTGCTACTTCCCTGATCCTTGTAGTGTTGCAGTGACATTACTGTCACAGGAATAGCATTTCCCAATGCCTAGTACTTCCCCAGATCTCCCAGATTTACAATGCCATTCTGACAAAGCAATAGTATTCCTCAGTGACTAATACTTTACTCCACCCTGATACCCATATTGTTACAGTGCCATTATGTCACAGGAGTAGTATCCCACAGTGTCTATAACTTCCCCATCATGATTCCCGTGGTGTTACAATGCCATTATATCACACAAATAGTATTTCGCTATGTAGAGTACTTCCCACCACCACAATCCCAGTAGAGTTATAGTGCCATTTGGTCACAGGAGTAGTATTCCACAATATCTAGTACTTCCCCACCCAGATCCATGTAGTGTTACAGCACCATTATGTCACATGAGTAGTACTACCAAGTGCTCAGTACTTCCTGCCCACACAATCCCCATATTACAGTGCTATTATGTTACAGCAATAGTATTTCCCACTGTCTAGTACTTCTTTTCAATCCCTGTATTTCCCAGTGACTGGTACTTCCCACTGATCCCCATACAATTACAGTGCCATTATGTCGCAGAAGTAGTATTCCCAAGTGTCTAGCACTCCCCCCATTCCCTGCAGTGTTACAGTGCCATTATTGTAGCAGGTGTAACATTCATGAGTGTCTATTCTCCTCCCCATCCCAACACTGACCACAGTAGTGTTATAGTTCCATTATGTGACAGAAATAGTATTCCCAGTTGTCTAGTACTCCCCTCAATCCCTGTAGTGTTACAGTGCAGTTATTGTCATAGAATTAGTATTTCCCAGTGTCTAGTAGTTCCCCAGATTCCTCCCAGTGTTACAGTGTCATGTCATACAAGTAGTATACCTTATTGTCTAGTACTTTCCACTGACCCTCATGAATTACAATGACATTATGTCATAGGAGTAGTACTGCCAGTATCTAGTACTTCCCCAACCCTGATACCCATAGTATTACAGTGCCATTATTTTTACATCAGTAGTATTCCCTAGTGTCTAGTACTTTCCACTTATCCCTGTGAAGTTACAGTGATTATGTTACATGAGTAGTATTCCTCAGGATATCATATTTCCCTCACCTCAATTGCTGCAGTGTTACAGTGCATTATTTGGATAGATAACATGTATAATTTATGTAAGTATAAATTATATGAATTATATAAATATATATATATATATATATATATATATATTTATATATATATATATATATATATATATATTTTTTTTTTTTCTTAAATGTATTGATAAAATATGCACGTAAATATATGCAAGCATATTTTGTATAGTAATATATTAGGTTTTCAGGGTAGTATGGAGAGATGTCTTGTATTAGAAAATTATATTTTGTTTATTTTTCATGATTGTTTTTCATCATTTTTATTATTATTATTATTATTATTATTATTATTATTATTATTATTACATTCCAAGGCAGCTAATATGGATGTGGAACAAAAACACTAACACAGGTTGTTTTTATGTTGGCAACACGAGTAATTTTAAAATGTTTTTACATGATTTTAGATAGCGAACTGTTTAAAAGTGTTTACAACTTTAAAATTTCAAATTTGTTGCTTTACCATGTTGTTAGAAAAATATGTGTAGTAATGTGCTTGCTTAGTGCATTTAGTGCATTCGAGATTTAAAAGGGTTAATACATTTATTCTGTTCACACTGCATGAATCTGCACAGCCATTAGAAACTTAACAAGAAGCATTCTATTTTCTGCTAATATCAGCAAATAACAAGAAGTAATTCATTTCTGCTAATGTCATGAAAATTAACAAAGGGATATTGATTTCTGCTTATGCCATGAGAAAACATGCAGCTGTTAGAAGCTATTGATAATGAAAACAGTTGATGCTTGAAAGTTTAAAGCGTAGTCAGCATTACTTGTACTAAAGCTAGAAATGTACCTTGAATCTAGGTAAAATGTAACACATGTATTAGATCAGTACAATAGAAGAATTGAAATGCTGAAATGGACTGACATAAACCCAAGGCTAGGTTGTTTTTCTCAAAATGTTTTTGCAGAATGACAGATATTTTAACTTGGTCAGCAATAAGTCTAACAATATTTTCTGTAGAACATACAGAAAGCTGTGTCTAACTACGTCAGCAATAGAATGTAACATTTTCTATGTGACAGGAAGAGAACTGTTTAAGTATAACCTACTAGTAGTTAATCATTTAGACAAACCTTGTGCATATACATGCTTTGTCTCCTTGCTGCAAGTAATAAAGGGTGCCTTGCTTGAACCTAACGTGAATTGGTCTTTGAAGTTTTTTCCTTTGACACATGTGATCTTGCGAAGGTTATTTAAATGCAGCTGGATTTTGTAAATGGTTTTTGTTAATCTGAAGAAGTCCAACAATACTGTTGGACGAAAAGTGCTTAGTTTATAAAGAGATTTGGCAGTTTAGCGGTTTCTTGGAACAGTTGGTTGTTTATATTTTAGTGGTTTGTATTGTCATTTATATTCTGTTATGGCTAATGTCTCTTGTGAATCAACACCTACTATTTTATTGGATACAAACATAAATACAGAACCAGATCCGATGGGTAAATTGACTATGTTGATTCAACTTTTGTCACAAAGGGTAGAAACTCTAAATACCCATTTGAATGCTGTAGCGTCAATCCAGCAGCAACAACAGGACCAAATGGTCACTCAGGATTCATCTCAACCAGGACAAACAGGGCAAATAAACTCGTTGCCACCAGGACAACTAGGACAAACAGGTACTCTATTTAATTCAAGTACTGAGCTTACAAATGAACAGCCTAATTTACAGATGGTTGTAGAAAGAGCACCTGCTATGTTGAATGCAGGAACATCTAATCTAAATGCTAATTTGTGTTCAGTACCAAGTATGTCTCAAGGTCAACAGCAACATGCCCAGATTCCTTGTTTGGGTTTGACACAGACTCCTAACTTAAAAGATTGGATGGTGACTCCAGTAGGGTTATTTGTAGTTGATAACTCTAATAATTCGCCAACAGTCGGAGATGCAATGAATATGTCATTGTCAGAGTTATTAAACAAGTTAGATCATAATATGTTAAAATATAAGAAACTATGTTTGGAAATAGAATATTTCCAAGAGTGCCTGCAATTGGAAATAGTACCTAAGGGATTAAGAACATGGCGATACCCAACAGGTTTGATAACAGGTTCTGAATTCCATAAGGACCTGATAAAACTGTTTAACCAACAGGGCTTGCAACTACTCCAAATGATGGTAAAACATTATACCACAATAACTAAAGAATTAGGTGAACAGATTGGTCAACTGGATAGCCAAGTTAAACAACATAATGACTTTGAACAGTATAAGTACGAATATTAACGTACTTTTCAAAGTATAGAACAACATTTGGCTAAAATCGGACAGACAAAAATACAAAAATGGAAAGGGATCGGTTGCAATATTGTGCAGGGTCAGCCTACCCCCCACCCCCACCATCTCAAACATGGTCAAATCATCAGATTTCTAATTTGGGAACAGTGGAACCATATTGCAAGGAGCCACTGTTATACCAACACCAACAACAGCACCGCAAAGTGCGGTATTCATAAATAATCATTCCGATGCTGATGCGGAAGGTGACAATGTGAGAAGGAGTGAACGTATTAGAGACCGCAACACAAATAATGAAATACGAAATAATACTAACCAACAGACAGTGGTTTCAAACACTAAACAGGGTTTTACGAGGGCCAACCAATGGAAATACTGGAACAAACGGAAAAACAACAACAACAGGAGGTGACCCTAAGGATCCAACATAAGGATACACCTACTGTTGTGAAAAATAAACAGGGCAATTTCACTGTTTATAATTTTTCATCATTCCAGGTTACCTAAAATTTAGTGGACATCCTTTCTAAAGGTTTGACATTCATTCCTACACAGAAAATGGATTTAGCACAAACTATATGTGATCTAAAATTGTTTGTAAGAAAATTAAATTTGAAACAACTTTTAGGTACGCAAACCATAGCCACTAACCATCTCTGAGTTTCGAGCTGTTTTAACCCACCTTTGCATAATTTGTTATATGTATTTGAAAAAGTTTGTGAATTAGACTTGAGGAAATTAAAGGAAACAGAATCTACACATACGTACAACATAAGTAGGGATGAAAAAGAAGTCCTAGATCTCCTTTTGACAGTTAAAGTACGGGTAATGAATCCTGATAAAGGAGGGGGCTTAGTTTTTTTATGGATATACAAGCCTATGAAAGTAGGATAAAAGAAATATTGAGTACTGATACTTATGAATTGGATTCACTTAATGAATACAATAGGTCAAATCAACTCATTAAAAGTCTATTAAATGACCTATTTATAGAAGCAAGAATAGATCTGCATACATATAACTATTTGCAAATCTTAACACCAAGAGTACCCTGTATCTTTGGGGTACCTAAACTCTATAAGAGTATGACTAATCCCCATTTAGGGTAATAGTAGATGGGAGAAATTCATCCACTTATGCTTGTGCAAAACATGTTGATTCCATAATGAAAAAATATGTGTCAACAGAAGAACTAATTTCAAAGGATTACTGGGCATTTTAGACAAATTAAATAATTTAGAATACAAACAGGAGTACAATTTTCTTACAGTGGATGTGAGGGAATTGTATAATAGTATACCCCATCAACAAGGAATAGAATGGGCGACTACGAGAATGAGACAGAAGGGTGCACTAGAGGAAGAAATCTCCCTACTACAGGAGTTATTAGATATTATTTTAACTTATAATTATATCCTATCTGATAATCAATATTATATTCAAAAGAAAGGGGTAGCAATGGGCTCGCCATGTGGCTCTAGTTATGCAAATTTAGTAATGTCCTTTTGGGAACATACATATGTATTAGGTAATGAGAACTTCAGAAAAGTAATTACATTTTACACAAGATTTTTAGATGATATGTTTTTGGTGATTCAGGGTGATGAAGAAATTGCTGTAAACTTGGTAAAAGCATTAAATAATACATCTGATTTTTTGCAATTCACCCATTCATTTCACACTAAATCCATATCTTATTTAGATGTTGAAATTATCAAAAATGAACAACAAAAAGGGTACAAGGCTAAAATATTCAGAAAGCCTACCTACTCTATCAAATTTTTGCACTATTCAGGTGCACATCCGTTCCATCAGAAACGGTCTGTGGTGAAGGACCAACTAGTCCGAGCAGCGCGGATAATCACTACAGAAGATAATTTTTCTGAGGAATGTATAAATTTGAAACATATGTTTTTAAGTAGAGATTACCCTTTAGATTTAATAGAAGAGTTAATACATGAAATTACATACAAAAGGACTAATGTTTTTTATAAACCATTACTAAAGAAACATACAGATAGGTCCATCACCTTTATGGAACAAGAAACTAGTATTATGGATTGTTTACAACAGCCTGAACTGCCCAGTTTTAATTCGACATGTATCTTAACCTTTTCTTTAGACTATAATAAAATTAAAGAAATTATTATAAAAAATTGGAGTTTATTGAAAGATGACAATACTCTGGTATCAAAAGTAGGAAAATTGCCAAAAATAGTCTGGAGAAAGGGACTGAGTTTTAAAAACTTACTACAAAAACAAATAAACTTAAAAATGAGGAATTTGGGAATGATGCAGTGTAGTAACTGTCCATACTGCTATGTTATGGAACTTGGAATCACAATCGACTTAAATGGCTTTAGATTAAATTGTAAGAATAGATTTAACTGTAACTCAAAAGGAGTCGTTTATGTTGCTACATGTCAAGCCTGCCCCTCTTTTTATATAGGTAAGACAGATCGGAGACTGAGGGACAGGGTGTATGAACATCTCAGGAGCATAAGTCAACACAAAGAAGAAAATGCTCTAGCTAGGCATGTACTTGCACACCCAGATCATAAGTTTAAATTTAAGGTAATTGATCAAGTCATTCATGATATGAGGAGTGGTCCATTTAGTTTACAGTTGGAAAAAATGGAACTAATGTGGCAACTTAGGCTGAATGCATACACAGATCCTGGTTTAAATGAAAAGTGTTCAATAATGTGTTTACTGAAGCTTAAAGGTTTGGATAGATAACATGTATAATTTATGTAAGTATAAATTATATGAATTATATATATATATATATATATATATATATATATATATATATATATATATATATATTTTTTTTTTTTTTTTTCTTAAATGTATTGATAAAATATGCACGTAAATATATGCAAGCATATTTTGTATAGTAATATATTAGGTTTACAGGGTAGTATGTAGAGATGTCTTGTATTAGAAAATTATATTTTGTTTATTTTTCATGATTGTTTTTCATCATTTTTATTATTATTATTATTATTATTATTACATTCGAAGGCAGCTAATATGGATGTGGAACAAAAACACCTACACAGGTTGTTTTCATGTTGACAACATGAGTAATTTTAAAATGTTTTTACATGATTTTAGATAGCGAACTGTTTAAAAGTGTTTACAACTTTAAAATTTCAAATTTATTGCTTTACCATGTGATCTTGCGAAGGTTATTTAAATGCAGCTGGGTTTTGTAAATGGTTTTTGTTAATCTGAAGAAGTCCAATGATACTGTTGGATGAAAAGTGCTTAGTTTATAAACAGATTTGCCAGTTTAGCAGTTTCTTTGAACAGTTGGTCATTTATATTTTAGTGATAGGAGTAGTATTACTCATTGTCTAGTAGTTCCCTGATCCCCTTAGTGTTACAATGCCATTATGTCACAGGTGCTGTATTCCCCAGTGTCTACTACTTCCCCTCGATTACAGTAGTGTTCCAGTGCCATTATGTTACAGGATCAATATTTCCCAGTTTCTAGTACTTTCCATTGATCCCCATAAGAGTTCAAGTGACATTATGTCACAGGAGTAGTATCATCAGTGTCTAGTACTTCCCTCATCCTGATACCCGCTGTGTTATAGTGCCATTATTTTATATGAGTTATTCTTCAGTGTCTAGTACTTTTCTGTAATCCTCATAGAGTTATAGTGACATTATATCACAGGAGAAGTATTCAGCAGAATGTAATACTTCCCCAATTCCAATCCTGGTTGTGCTACAATGCCATTATATTGCAGAAGTAGTGTTCCCCAGGGTCTAGTACTTCCTAACCACCCCAATCCCATTATTATTACAGTGCCACTATGTCAGAAGAGCAGTATTCCCCAGTGTCTACTACTTCCCTTGCCCCAATCCCCATAGAGTTACAGTGCCATTATGTCTCAGGATTAGTATTCCTGAGTGTCTTTCCCTTTAACCATTCTTATCCCAGTGGTGTTATAGGCCATTATTGTCACATGAGTAGAATTTCACACTGTTTAGTACTTCCCTCCTGATCCCCATAGTGTTACATTTCATTATGTCACAGGAGTAGTACTTCCCACTGTCTAGTACTGCCCCCACCCTCATAGTATTATAGTGGCATTATGTACTAGCAGTAGTATTCGTCAGTGTCTACTACTTCCCCCACTCCAATCCTCTTAGAGTTATAGTGGTATTATATCACATGGGTAGTATTCCAGAGTATGTAGCACTTCACCCAATTGCCTCATTGTTAAAGTACCATTATGTCACAGGAGTAGTATTCCCCATTGTCTAGTACTTCTCCCTCAGTCCCATAGTGTTACAGTGACATTATGTCACAGGATTAGTATTCCACAGTGTCTAGTACTTTCCACCAATCCCAGTAAAGTGACATTATGTCACAGGCATAGCATTCCCCAGTGTCTAGTACTTTCTCCACCCTGATAACCACAGTGTTACAGTGCCTTTAGTTTTACATGATTAGTATTAACCAGTGTCTAGTACTTCCCCCACCCAGATCCATGTAGTGTTAAACCAGAATTATGTCACAGGAATAGTATTTCCTAATATCTGGTACTTCCCCAATCTCCTCAGTTTTACAGTGGTATTCTCCAGTGTCTAGTACTTTCCACTGATCTCAGTAGATTTACAGTGGCATTATGTCACAGGAAGAGTATTCCATAGGGTTTGGTACTTACCCCAGGTTGATATTTGCACTGTTACAGTGCCATTATGTCATACAAGCATATTCCCTTACGGAGAGTACTTCATGCCACCCCAATCCCCTTAGAGTTATAGTATCATTATGTCACAGGAGTAGTATTCCCAAGTGTCTAGTACTCCCCCGATCTCTGCAGTGTCACAGTGCCATTACTGTCACATGAGTAGTACTGCCACTATCTAATACTATTCCTGATCCCTCAGTTTTACAATGCCTTTATGTCACAGGCGTTTTATTCCCCAGAGTCTAGTACTTTCCACTGATCCTGGTAGATTTGTAGTCACATTATGTCACAGACGTAGTTCTCCAAAATGTCTAGTGCTGTCCCCACCCTGATACCCACAGTGTAACAGTGCCATTATTTTTAAGGAGGAGTATTCCACAATGTACAGTAATATCCCTACCAAGATCCCTGTAGTGTTACAGTGCCATCAAATATTGGAGTAGCATTTCCCAGTATCTAGTCCTTTCCTGAATACCCTGAGTTTTACAATGACATTATAACACAGGAGTATTCATCCCCAGTGTCTAGTACTTCCCCTCAATCTCCATAGTGTTACAATGTCATTACATTATAGGAATACTATTCCCCTATTTATAGTAATTTCCACTGATCCCATAGAGTAACAATGACATTCTGTCACATGAGTGGTATTCCCCAGTGTCTATTACTTCCCTCCACCCTGATCCCCATAGTGTTACAGTGCCATTATGCCACAGGGGTAGTATTTCTCAGTGTCTAGTAATTCCCCCACCCTGATTCCTGTAGTGTTACAGTGCCATTATGTCACAGGAGTAGTATTCCCAAGTATCTAGTCCTTCACCCACCCTCATTCCATAGTGTTATAGTGCCATTATGCCATAAAAGTAGTTTCCCCTAGTGTCTAGTACCTCCTACCCACCCAAAGCCCTGTACCATTACAATGCCATTATGTCACAGAAGTAGTATTTCCCCAAATTATGACCTTCTACAACATTGATCCCCAGAGTGTTACAGTCACAATTTTGTCACAGGAGTAGTATTCCCCAGTGTCTAGTACTTCCTACTGATCCCCATAAAACTATAGTGTGATAGTGTCACATGGAGTAGTATTCCCCAGTGTGTAGTACTTCCCATTGATTCCCCCTTACTGTTACAGTGACATTATGTTACAGGAGTAATATTTCCCAGTATCTAGTACTTCTAACAATCCCCTAAGTTTTGCAATGCCATTGTGTCGCAGGAGTAGTATTCCCCAGTGTCTAGTATTTCCCACCAATCCCCATAGTGTTACAGTGCCATTATGTCACAAGAGTAGTATTCCCCAGTAAGTAGTACTTTCCACTGATCCCAGTTGAGTTACAGTGCCATTATGTCATGTGAGTGGTATCCCCCACTGTCTAGTGCTTCCCCTACCCAGATCCACATAGTAAGCAGAAAACAGTCCACAAGCCAAGTAGATACTGGCAGCTGTTGCAGAACAAAAGACGACACTCAAAGGTTGAATCACTTTATAAAACCGCAGATGCTGAAAAAACAATACAAAAGTATGGACAGCAAATTCAAGGCAGTAAAAATTGCAAGTACTAAAAAGTGCAACAAAAATATAACAGCAACTCCAAAGCAGTATTAAGAGCTTTCGTCAAATAAATGACTTCATCAGAATACAAATACTGCTACTTACCCCAGTTTAAATATAGTGCTTAACCCATCCCATGGAAAATGGCATAATTTCCCCTCGATTAATGCAAATAGATGCTACTCATATAATGTTAAACAGTATTAATATAATAAAATACAGTAAGTTCCCTACAAAGTCCATATAACAATATTAAAACACAAATATTTAACATTATTGTTAAAAGAAAAACATAGATTTTAATTTTAACACTGAAGACAAAGACAGCCTATCATTCAAACCAGGGACATGGTATGCATCAAGTCTAATTTGCCATTTGAGTTCTAAAAACTCTAGATAGTCATTCATTGCCCCCCCCCCCCCGGGGGTCCTAAATCCACTTGCTCTAAAATAAAAAATAGTAAGGAATGAGTGGGTTCAATAAATAAATGCTTGTATAATGCATTGTTTTCATTTTTGTGTTTAATATGATATAAATGTTGGTATATTCTAGTCTTTAGTGCATTCTTAGTTTTGCCTACATATTACTTCTCACATTGTTTACACAAGGCTAAGTAGACTACCCCTTTGCTATAACAATACATTTTTTTCTTACTAGTAATGTACCCAAAATGTTTTAATTTAATCATTTCCCTATCCATAACATAAGGACATTGGGCTCATCTCCCACATTTGAAAGTACCACTCTTTTGTAAATCTCATTTTGTTCCTTCAAAAAGTCCTTTAAAAGAGGTATCCTTCTTATGCACCACTATTGGTTTATTACCAACTTTTCCCAATACTTCCAAATCAACATCAAAAATTTCCAATATTTTAAAATAATACTTTTGATATCAAGAAAATTAGATGTATAAGTAAGAGTTAGTGCACGTCCAAAATCTACCTGTTTGTTATTATGGTTATCATGACTTTGAGTAGCTACATGAGTTAAAAGGGCAAAAAAATTACCATTAATTCTTTTATTTTTAACTTCATTAAGTATGTTGGTAACAAAGGTTTCCGGGCAACCTCTCCTACAAAACATGTTCTTTAAAACTTCACATTCTCCTAAAAAATCTTGAAAATTAGAGACCATTCTAGCCAATCTTACATATTGACCCTTCACAAGGGCTTTCTTCTGATGCAATGGGTGCGCACTTGTGAAATGCAATAGTGAATTTGAATATGTTGGCTTCCTATACAGTTGGGAAACAAAGCACTCGTTAACAAAATCTTTCCTAATGGTAACATCCAGATAGTTGACAAAATCCAAACTGCTGTTCATAGTAAATCTAAGAAAATCAGTGGTACCATAGTGTTATACTGCCATTATGCCATAAAAGTAGTTTTCCCTAGTGTCTAGTACCTCCTACCCACCCAAATCCCTGTACTATTACAATGCCATTATGTCACAGAAGTAGTATTTCCCCAAATCTCAACCTTCCACAACCTTCATCCCCAGAGTGTTACAGTCACAATTTTGTCACAGGAGTAGTATTCCCCAGTGTCTAGTACTTCCTACTGATCCCCATAAAACTATAGTGTGATAGTGTCACATGGAGTAGTATTCCCCAGTGTGTAGTACTTCCCATTGATTCCCCCTTAGTGTTACAGTGACATTATGTTACAGGAGTAATATTTCCCAGTATCTAGTACTTCTAACAATCCCCTAAGTTTTGCAATGCCATTGTGTCACAGGAGTAGTATTCCCCAGCGTCTAGTATTTCCCATCAATCCCCATAGTGTTACAGTGCCATTATGTCACAAGAGTAGTATTCCCCAGTAAGTAGTACTTTCCACTGATCTCAGTTGAGTTACAGTGCCATTATGTCATGTTAGCAGTATCCCCCACTCTCTAGTGCTTCCCCTACCCAGATTCACATAGTGTTATAGTGCCATTATGTCACAGCAGTAGCATTTCCCAGTATCTAGTACTTCACCCAAATCCCTGTAAAGTTACCATGCCATTATGTCACAAAGTTGGTATTTAGAAGTGTCTATTACTCCCCAAGACCTATAGTGTTACAGAGCCATTATTGTTATAGAAAGTAGTATTTTTCAGTGTCTGCTACTTCCCTTCTGACCCCTGTGATGTTACAATGCCATTATGTCACAGGAGTAATATTCTGCAGTGTTTAGAACTTCCTAAACACCCCAAGCCCCATATTATTGTAGTGCCATTATGTCACAGGAGTAGTATTCCCCCATTATCAAGAAGTTCCCCTACCTTGCTCCCCCATAGTGTTATAGTGCCATTATGTCACTCAAGTAGAATTCACCAGTATCTAGTACTTTCCACTGATCCCCATAGAGTTACAGTATGATTATGTCTCAGAAGATGTATTCCTCAGTATCTAGTACTTTCCACATACTAATCCCGATAGAGTTACAGCGCCATTATGCCACAGGAGTAGTATTCCCCTATGTTTAGTACTTCCACCCAAACTGATTCCTCTAGTGTTACAGTGCCATTGTGTCACAGGAATATTTTTCCCTATTGTCTAGTACTTCTGCCAATCCCTGTAGTCTTATGGTGCCACTGTGTCACAGGAGTAGTATCACCCAGTGTCTAGTAGTTGCCCTCCTCCAATTACCAAAGAGGTACAGTGAATTGTGTCACAGGAATAGTATTCTCACGTGTCTAGTTCTTCCCCCATCCCGATTCTGTAGTGTTATAGTGCCATTATGTCATATAAGTAGTATTCCCTGATCCCTGTACTGTTACAGTGCCATTATTGTCACAGGAGTAGTATTCCACAGTGTCTAGTAAATCCCCTTGATGCCCATAATGTTGCATTTCCATTATGTCACAGGAGTAGTATTCACAGGTGTCTACAACTTTTCACTGATCTCCACAGAGTTACAGTGACATTATGTGACAGATGTAGTATTTTCCACTGTCTAGTACTTTCCCCACCCTAATACCCACAATGTTGCAGTACAGTTGTGTCATAGGTGTAGTATTTCCCAGTATCTAATGCTTTTCTGATCCCCTTAGTTTTACAATGCCATTATGTCACCAGAGCTGTATTCCCCAGTGTCTAATATTCCCCTCAACCTCTGTAGTGTTACAGTACCATAATATCACATAAGTAGTATTCTTCAGTGTCCCGTACACTCCACTGATTCCTGTAGAGTTATAGTGCTATTATGTTGCATGAGTTGTATTCCCCAGTGTCTAGTACTTCTCCCCACCCTGACTCCCATAGTGTTACAGTGCCATTATGTCATAGGAGTAGTATTTCTCAGTATCTAGTACTTCACGTCAGCTATCCCCATAGTGTTAGCTATGTTAGTTAGTTAGTGGGATGAATTAGTTGGTTTGAGAGATACCAAAGCGAGACCATACTTTGGGCCACCTGATGTTATTGAAAGCCCTGAACCTAATAGTGGGATTAATTACACTAGAATCCCACTATTTTATACCAGTGATTCAGGGTATGTTACCGAACTCTTCCAGCAACATTGGCCAATCCTTTTAGTTGATGGCGATATTGGCAATATAGTGGGTAGTGAGCCTAGACTCAGGTTCAAAAATCATAAGAACCTGAAAAGACATTTGTGTACTAACCAAAGAGGTGTGGATAAGATGCGGTTTGGTCACACTGAACCATGCAAGTCATGCAATTTTTGTGGTTATATCAATACCACTGAGGTGTTTCACCATCCAGACCTATGTAAAGATTTCTCGTTTAGGGGGAATCTATAGTTGCATGACCTCCCACGTGGTTTATCTAGCAGAGTGTGGAATCTGCGGGGCATTTTATGTGGGGAAGACCAATAGGGTCTTACGAGATAGGATGAGGGAACATATGTATAACATCAAGAGAGGTTCCCCACATAATGCCCTGTCTAAGCATGTATCTGAATTTGGGGTTCAGCACACATTCAAGTTTAGGGTAATAGAGGCGATCACACCTGGTGTTAGGGAAGGAAATATTCGAACATACACTGAATATAGGGAGACCTGTTGGATCATTATTTTAAGAGCAGATAGAGGGAAGGGCTTGAATGAGAAGGCTTCAATCAAGCCAGTTTTAAAAAGGAGAAGATTGTGTAAATAAAGTTCATGTCTCCAAAGTGTTCATTTTTACTTTGTCTCATTCCATGTCTGGAATAGAGATGTTATTTTAACAAACATGCATTTTAATATTTATGGAGGATACACATGGTAGTTTTGCTTGGTATCCCTGACCTATATCTATGTATACAAGTTTTATGTATATGCCTTTAAGGAGTTTTAATTGAATGATTGTTGTTAATTTAGTCGTTATATATACGTTTATGTTTTCTGTGCAATGGTTGGTCTGATGAAGCTCCTAAGTGAAAGCACTTACCAGTGTTAATAAATCGTGTTCTATTGTGATATTGTACTTGGACTTTTTGGTATATTTTTTTAGCCCTGGTTGCTCCGTTGCCAAGTTTTTGGATTTATCTTACGTTTGTCAGTATTTGTTTTGTGCTATGGAGCATTTATTTCAAAGTTTACCAGTGACTGTGATTTTTATAGTATTTCCCACTGTCTAGTACTTCCCACTGATCCTTATAGCTTCTCAGTGCCATTATGTCACAGAACTTGTATTCCCAAGTTTCAATTACTTCCCTGATCCACAAAGTGTTACAGTACCATTAATGGCACAGGAGTAGTATTTTCCAGTGTCTAGTACTTCCTTCATGATACCTGTAATATTATAGTGCCATTATGCCACAGCAGTAGTATTCCCCAGTGTCTACTACCTCCCACACCCAATCCCCATAGAGGTATTATGCTATTATGTCACAGGAGTAGTATTCATCAGTATCTAGTACTACCCAGATTCCCTCAGTGTTTCAGTGCCATTATATTACAGGAGTAGTATTCACCAGTGTCTAGTATTTCCCCCAATCCCTGAAGTGTTACAGTGCCATTATGTCATAAATGTAGTATTTCTAAGTGTCTAGTACTTTCCACTGATCCTCACAGAGTTACAGTGCCATTATGTCACAGAAGTAGTATTTGCCAGTATATAGTACTTCCCCAGTCTCCTCAGTTTTACAGTGCTATTATGTCATTGTAGAAGTATTCCCCAATGTCTAGTACTTACCCTGGATCCCCATAGTGTTACAGTGCTGTTATGTCACAAGAATAATACTCCTAAGTATCTTATACTTTCCACTGATCTCCGTAGAGTTATAATGACATTATGTCACATGAGTAGTATTTTCCAGTGTCTATTTCTTAACCCCACCCTTATCCCCATAGTGCTTCATGCCATTATGTCACAGGAGTAGTGTTCCCCCAGTGTCTAGTACTTTCACTGATCCCTGTAGTGTTATTGTGAAATTATGTCACAGGAGTAGTATTCTCCTATGTATAGTACTTTCTGCCACCACAATCCCCTTAGTGTTACATTGTTTTTAAATGGGTTGCATTTCCCAGTGTCTAGTACTTCCCCCATCCTGATCCCTGTAGTGTTACAGTACCATTAAGTCACAGGAGTAGTATTCCCCTATCCATAGTACTTCTTGCCACCCCAATCCCTGTAGTGTTATAATGCTATTATGTCATAGGAATAGTATTCTGCAGTATTTAATACTTCCCCCACCCTGAACTATACTCTATTACAGCGCCATTATGTCAGAGTAGTTTCTCCCGTGTCTAGTACTTCCTACCCACCCCAATCCCCATAAAATTACATTGCCCTTATGTCACAGGAGCAGCAAATCCCCAGTATCTAGTACTTCCCTAACATTGATCCTCATAGTGTTATAGTGCCTTTATGTCACAAGAGTTGTATTCCCCAATTTATAATATTTCCCACTGATCCTCGTAGAGTTACAGTGTGATTATGCCACAGGAGAATTATTCCTAGTGTCTAGTACTTCCCTGTCCTGATCACCATAGAGTTACAGTGCTATTACATCACAGGACCAGTATTCCCCACTGTCTAGTACTTCCCCCACCCCCATACCTCTCAACCTCTTAGCGCACAAAATTGGGACAAAGTTTGACCGAATGAGGGGGACAAAGGAGCAAAAATAGGGACACATTTTAAATATTGCTCTTATAAACTTATAAAGTTCCTAAAATAACAGGATTTGCATTAGCATGCATTTTCTGAAGGATATGAAGCCTGAAACTCAAATGCATGTCATTATTTAGTGACTCTGATCCTTAGATCATCCAAGTGATTTGTCAAAAAAAACACACATTTTATGAGGAAAAAAACAAAACTATAAGGCAAAAATCTGTACAGTTGAGTGGTATGCCCACCCTGATACCTGTGGTCTTACAGTGCCATTATGTCACAGGAGTCGTATTCCCTAATGTCTCTGACTTCCCCCATCCCCACTGTCTTACAGTGTCACTATGTCACAGAAGTAGTATTACTCAGTGTCTAGTATTTCCTGCGACCCCAACTCCTTTAGAGTTATAGTGCCATTATGACCCAAAACTAGTATTCCCCAGTATCTGGTACTTCACTCTACCCCAATTCCTGTAGTGTTACATTGACACTATGTAACTGGACTAGTATTTCTTAGTGATGAGTACTTCCTACCCATGCCAGTACCCATATTATAGTTTCCTTATGTCACAGGAGTAGCATTCCCAAGTGTCTTGCACTTCCCGTGATCCCCATAGTGTCACAATACCATTATTGTTACAGGAGTAGTATTCATCAATATCTAGTACTTCCCCTGCTCCCCTCTGTGTTACAATGCCATTAGGTCACAGGAGTAATATTCATTAGTGTCTAGTACTTCCTCTCTATCCTAGTTGTGTTAAAGTTCCATTGTCACAGGAATAGTACTCCTCAGTGTAGTACTTCCCACTGATCCCTGCAGAGTTACAATGACATTATGTCACAGGAGAAGTGTTCTCCAATGTGTAGTACTTCCCCAGCCGTGTTTCCCACAGTGTTACTGTGCCATTATTTTACAGGAATAGCATTCCAAAGTGTCTAGTAATTCCCCACCTTGATCCCCATAGTATTACAGTGTCATTATGTCACACTAGTAGTATTACCCTATGTCTAGTACTTCCTACCTCCCCATTCACCATACACTTATAGTGACATTATATCACAGGAGTAGTATTCCCCAGTATCTAGTTCTTCCCTCCACCCTGATCTATGAGGTGTTACAGTGCCATTATGTCACAGGAGTAGTATTCCCCAGTGTCTAGTTCTTCATACTCACCACAATGCCCATATTATTACAGTGACATTATATCATAGGAGTAGTATTTCCTAATATCTAGTACTTCCCCAACCTTTGATCCCCAAAGAGTTACAATGCCATTATGTCACAAGAATAGTATTCCACAGTGTCTATTACTTCCCCCAAACCCAGTTGTGCTACAGTGCCTTTATGTCACAGGAGTGGTATTCCCTATTGTCTAATACTTCCCTGCCCCAGTCCTCATACTATTACAGTGACATTATGTCACAGTAGTATTCCCCCACCCTGATCCCTGTCGTGTTACAGTGCTATTATGTCAGATGATTAGTATTTTCCAGTGTCTAGCACTTCACCCCGATTCCAGTAGTGTTACAATGTGTCTGTATTACAGGAGTAGGTTTCCCCAATGTCTATTACTTCTACCCACTCCAATCCCCAAAGAGTTACACTGTTATTATGTCACAGAAGTAGTATTCCTCATTGTCTAGTATTTCCCCCCACCCCGATTCCTATAGAGTTACAGTGCCATTATGTCACAGAAGTAGTATTCATAGTTTCAGAGATTAGTACTAAGCTAACTGCCCTTATGGACCATTTTAAGCTTAGCCAATTACCCCATGTGAGATTCAAATCCTTTACCTTGCATCTGTAAGGTAAATACCTTAACCATTATGCCAGTCTCTCACTCAAAAGTTGAAACTGCCCTGTGTGAGGATCAAACTTACAACCTTCAGATTATAAGGCTAACATGCTACCTACTGCGATAACAAGACAGTGTCTAGTAATTCCTCCTACCCCAATCTCCATAATATTACAGTGCCATTATGTCCCAAGTTAAGTATTCTCTCTTGGCTACTAGTCCACCCACTCAATGTTGCATATTATGCTGATTAGTCTAGAGGTGTGTGGATGTACAGCCACCCCAGCCCACACACACACACACACACACACACACACACACACACACACACACACACACACACACACACACACACACACACTCTGACTCATTTGGCAGCCCCTCGCATGCACTTACTCACTCACATGACTCCCAAATCTACTATTCGAGTTTTACTTGATCGAATGTTTAGGTTAGCGAATACCTAAACGTCGATCTGGTAATAGCAAAAACAAAAAACGCTAATGGACGATTTAATGCAGGGAAAGAATTCCCTTGGCCGTTATGTTTCTTTTCACCTTTCCCCACTGTAGAGCGATCTCAGAGTTGGTATATTTAGTTAGGAGGGGTGTGAGGGGCGATGCCCTCCACTTTATTTTGCTTTAAAAATTATTTTTTTTTGCGGCCGACTGAATTCATTCCCTATGTTAAATTGGCCAATCCCTGTTTTATTTTTCGATATTACCAGGTTGACGTTTAGGTATTCGCTAACCTAAACTTTCGATCAGGTAATATAGACGGTACTATTCTACTAAATCCCCAGTAGTGACTGAATATAGCCTTTTGGCAGTGTAGGTGTGGCTGTGCTGATCTACACAGATGAGTAATTTCATGGATCGTTCATTGCATAGATGCATTCCTGGAGGCAGGCAATGTCTGGTTGAGGAGACCACATGGCTAATTTGCATATGTCTCTTCCAAAGATGGCATAATTTGTATATAGCCATACCTCTTAACCTCTTAGAGCAAGAAAACTGGGCAAAACCAAAAATAAAAGTGGGACAAAGGCCCAAAAATAGGGAGAATTTTAAAATATTGCTCTTTCAAACTTAGAAAGTTGATAGAATAACAGGTTTTGCATTAGCACAAATTTTCTGAAGGGTATGAAGTTGGAAACTCAAATGTCTGTCATTATTTTCTAACTTCAGTCTTTAATGATTTGCCAATAATTTGCCAGAAAAATGCAATTTTATGAAAAACAGACCAAAAATGTGAGGTAAAAATCTGGACATTCTCTGAAAATCTGTAGATTGAGAGGTATGGAAACACAGCCTGAAAGACAGCCTGATGTAATGCTGCATGTCTTCATGTTGAAGTAGCATGTTAGGGCTGTCTTTAAATTCAAAAAGTCACCATGTCATGTACATGAGGTGTACAGGTCAGGGTAACCTCTATGAATTCAACCCCATAATTCTCTAAAATTCATTGAACTCTGTGCTTTGTGATATCAATGTAGGATGTGCATACAAGTGCATCCATAAATTTTTAATGGACACACTGCAATGCAGAAGAGGGTTTCCATCTATTAAAGCAAATGGATGCATTCCACACAATCCCTGAACTGACAAAAAGGGATTCAGTAAAATTATGTGGTCAGATTTTTATAAAAAAAAGTTTACTAGGCTTTTTATTAAGAAACCATCCACATAATTTTGCAAAGATATTTTGGAAAATACATTGCAGTATTTTACTTCCAAATGCTGTGATGTATATTAAAACAGAGACAGACCACTTTAATGGGCAGCATTTAGATGTGTGGAACTATCAAAGTATAGAATGACCAAAGTAATAAAACATGAGCCATGAAACAATGAAAGAAAGAAAACGCAACCAATTGAAAATGTAAAACTTCAGAAAAAATAAAAAATAACAGCAAACCAAAAAACAATAAATTATCTCACTTATTCTACTATATTTCATATCACTGCTTCTAAGCAAAAAAACAAAACCTATACATCAGTATACAATTCCCCAAGACCTTCGGCATGCTAACTGAATACCATAAAGTACAACCTATTAAAATACCACTAAACAACATTAAAAATAAATGCTGTGCCATAAATTAACACTACAAACATTAAAGAACTAAGAATAAATAGCTTCTACTATGAGTGAATGAAAGCACATGGACAGAGGATCATAATCCCCAAACTGCATTTGCTGAAAACATCTTGCCTAAAAACACCTTTTTAAGTGTTTTTGCAGGGGGCCAAGCCCCGGCCTGCACCCCACACACACACATAAATAGCATCTCTCAGGTCACACTTTGAAAAAGGGGGTAATTTCCTCAAAAATGGATAATTTCTGGCACAACTTGCTGACAGTGATTTTCTATGGAGGAACTCTGAGTATCAGAGAGTTCAAGCTAGAGCAGTTGAAGCTCGAGAGTTAAGCTTCATCCACCATTAGGAAAACTGAATAAATACAGGCACAGCAATGGTTGCCAGCCCAGATTCAACTTTTATGACAACCTTACAAGCACACTACTTTCCTAATTACAGACGTAGTCATTTCTCTGTACCCTCCTACTACTGATAACAATAAATGTTTAGATGGGGAACTTTGCCCCTACACTTAACTTTATTCCATTTTCATACAAAAAAAAAACAAACAGTAATTTACACACACAAAACACACATCTGATTAAAAGAGAAACTTGATTAAAAATTAAATTCAGCACAGTATTAATCAAAAAATTATATTCATTCTATGTTGTTGACAAATGCCACGGTAGGCATCCAGCATCAACCTTTACAATAAACACAAAAAGTTGCTGTCCAAGAAAACAAAGGCAAGACCCCAACAATGGAAAAGCACCCTCCTCAGCCTCAAAGAGGCAAATCCTGCAAGGGCTCCTTTGGAAAAAACTTAGCAAGTACAGCCAAGGATAACCATAAGGCCTTTTACAGCTATGTACATAACCTAAAGGGTAGGATCCAGGCATGGGCAGAACTAGTGGCCAACAGTATCACACACTGACCCCACAGAGATAGCAAACCTGCTAGCAGATAGGGTTGGCGAAAATTTCAGTCCCTTATCCCCTCCTAACTTACAACAAACCTTCCCCCATACCCCCCACCCTAGATATCTGA
Organism: Protopterus annectens; assembly: GCF_019279795.1. Classification (NCBI taxonomy): domain Eukaryota; kingdom Metazoa; phylum Chordata; order Ceratodontiformes; family Protopteridae; genus Protopterus; species Protopterus annectens. The sequence continues at coordinate 5,676,423 of NC_056734.1, read as the reverse complement.
AGATCAGGCCCTCAAAGTCTTGTCCAAGGCAAAAACACAGCCTCTATGGGATCATACAACATCCCAGACTGTCTTCTAAACAGGCTAAAACATGAACTAGCATCACCACTAAGTACCCTTTTCAATCATAATCTAACCACAGACTTTGTTCCTGTGGAATGGAGACCAGAAACAGTTATTCCCCTCCACAAAGGTGGCCTACCAACAGACCTGGGAAATTATAGACTCATAAGCCTAACCAGCATCATCTGTAAGGCCATGGAACGTATCATTATAGACCTCATAAATAAAGACATAGGTGACCTCAAAACCCTAGATCCCACCCAATTCAGCTTTGTGAAGAGCAGATCCTAACTGTTAAATCTGGTGGATTTCTTTGAAAATGTGACCAAGGCCATTGACAAGGGCAAATCTGTGCACACAGCATACCTCAACTTGGCAAAGGCTTTTGACAAATTCCCACATTCAGGCTGATAAACTTACCAAACTGAATGTAAACCCCTTCATTGTAAGATGAGCTACCAACTGGGTCACAAACTGGACACACAACCAGCAGACCTGTTACCAGTGGGGTGCCACAGGGATCAGTGCTGGGCTCCCTACTATTTGGCATATACTTTATAGAAGTTCAGGTCAAAACTAAGGAGTCGTGGCTGACAAAGTTTGCAGATGAATGCAAAGTAGGTGCAATCATTGAATCACCAAATAATGTCAGTATACTCCAGGAGGGTCTCACGCAGACTGATGACTGGTGTATTAGTCACGGTGTCAAACTAAATACAAGGAAATAAATCATCATTCCCTTCAGCACAAACAGTGTTCCTTCACACTGTCAAATCAACAACAATATCATAAGTACCCATGAAGTGGTAAGGGACCTGGGATCACAAGTTGTCTGCAACCTTAACTTTGACCACCATGTGTCTACTATAGTAAGGAAAGCTTTCTACATAGTGCAATTGATTAGCAAAGGCATCACCTCAACAGCAAAAGAAATTATAATCCCCCCTATATTCGGCACTTATCCGGCCCATAATTAAGTATAACACCCTGTTTGGCATGTACTGTACTAAGCACCTGCAACAATTAATGAGACCTCAGAGGTTTCTAACAAAGAAGATCAAGGGGCTCCAGCATGTGCCTTACATAGACCGACTGAAGTCCCTATCACTATACTCCATATCATATAGACTTCTTAGGGGAGATTTATGCCTGGCCTACAGAGCAATCCAAGACCTAAACCTAATGAACATGCTGCATATCTATAAATCAAACGGGACTATGGCTACCCATTTCAGGGACCTAAATATGGCCTACAACTTAATAGGACATGCTGGGGGGACAGATTTATCTCCCAGTGACTGCTGCGTCTGTGGAGCAGGCTACAAATTCATGTGAAGCAGAGGGGCCTATATCATTTTACTGAAATAACTAAAAATGAAATACCTTTTTGACGAACTTTATCCATCAAAACTTAATCCATCAAATGATCATTTCAGTGCAGTTTTTCCCAGGGAAAAAAAATTGCTCGGCCAATCTACCAATCATCACAAAACCCACATAATTTAAAAACCACCCAGGTGGGGGGGCTGCACCCCCCACACCTCCAATGACCCCTCCCAACTAAATATACCAACTCCGAGATCGCACTACAGTGGAGAAAAGGGCAAACACCGGATGATAGCCAACTAGTTTTTCTACCTGGGAAAATCTTTGCTGAAATGATTGTTCAATGGATTAAGTTTCGATGGATAAAGTTTGATGAAGAGATATTCGATTTTTAGTTAGTTCAACAAAATAATATAGACCTGAAATAGTGCACCTCTATGACACTGTTCAAGAGGAACTTGGATGAGTGGATAGGGCACAGTAAATTCTTACCAAGGATAGAGCCCACAACCCTCCTAGACATGGGCAGCCATCACTAAATGCAATCTTGGGTACTGACTAGCATTTCTGTGGTATTACATTGGGATGAAATGGCTAGGCTTAAAATAACCTCTAGGCTGATAGTCTAGTAATCTCCTGTGATCCTATGATCCTATGAATATAATGCATAAAACCCATTAAAACGTTGTTTTCAGATACACTGTCAAATGTAATCTAAGCTAGTGCAATATTGCAAGATCTAAGCTAAAACAATACACATTTGTATAATAAGCAACTAAAGAGTAAATACAAGTGCAAACATGCAAAAAATGTACTGTTCACAGTACATTAATTGTTACTCAATTATGGAAATGCAGAACAGTAGGATTAGAGCGAATCATTGAGCCTCAAGTAACACTTATAATAAATATACCGCTGACCTAAGTTTGTTTACAATGTAATTTTAAAGCAAGGCGATGTACCAATGTTTCCCACCCTCATGAGGCAATTAGTGCATGATTAAAATAAACATCATTACGATCTTACCACACCATGATCTATGTTCGTCTGGTAAAAATCATCTTTGTTAGAACTCATTGCTTTCAGTGTAAAAAAGACTTTTATTCTCATAGGAAAGTCCTTAGTGATTTTTTTTTTTGAGATGAAAGCAATCAAAGTTTCTGGATTCCCATTTAGTCTTGAAATAAATATATTCAGTTTACTGAATTCTGTTGTTTATAATTGGTCAAAAAAATTAACAGATAATTCTTCTATATCTTGTGATAGACTGGTAACTTATACAGCATTATCTTCTCTGCCTTGTGCCCAGTCAGTATTGGGATAGGCTCCGGACCAGTTCCTTAGGTAATCTAAGAATGAACGAATGAACATTTTACATTATTAAATATATGTTGAACAGTGCCTGCATCTCTAGTCTGTTGAAAAGATTTGTGCTATTTGTGATATCTAATGTTATGTAGTATTCAACTGAAATATGTTTTACTGAAACAAAACAAAGAGAGCATAGACTAAAACAGTCAAAATAAAACTTATTATCACTATAAAAAATATTTGGACAAAGACCATAAGATTACATTCTTTTTATATTACACTTGAGCATTTTCCAAGAAAAAAAAAGACAACAGCAGTAGTAATCACTGAAACTGCTACAGTAGTGATTATAGAGTATTGCATACTGAGAGTCCCAAAATCATACAACACCATGATTTGCAAGCAGAAATTGGAGCAATGTGGAAGAAAGATACCCAGACAATTCAGTAGTACTAGGAGTAAGAGTTTTAATATTGAAATATGCTACTAACAGATATAACTCTGTATGCATAGCAGAAAGAGATAATTCTGAGTATATTGTGATTGCTGGGGAGAGCACTCTTGACAAACATCCAAGAGTAAAGCAATACTAATCATAGTCTGAGTTTGGAACTTGAGTCCATTCCTGTCACAGTATTAAAAACCCAAAGCATTTGGAGAAATTACAAAAAGGAAACTGCTGTCCCATATAAAGTCACGAATACTGGAATAAGTATTTGATAGTCTTAACACAGATTGTTTGTAGATTACCTCAGTAGCTGCGGCAAAGTGGTAAAATGGCAAAACAGTTCATCCAACCCCAAAAGTGTAAAAGAGCCACTGATGGTCCTTTTTTTGGCTATTTACTTTATTCCATTTAGTAATCAAATGAAATAAAAACATACTGGAAATGTATTATCTAATGTGTTGGTGATTCTAGACTTTCTTTAGCAAAACACAAAGACACTGTTTCTTAATGTCTGTAGAAAATATTCACTTCCCTATTGAACTGGTAAATTTCTTAACTGAAAAAGACTACAATTCTGTTATACAGAAATAAAATTATATCAGACCACAGCTCACTTATAGGTTCATAGGTAGGTAGTAGGCTATAAGCCTAGCCAAAAAGGTACCCTGGCTTTCACCACCAAAGAAAATTATTTTCCTGTGCCACTGTCGAGCAGAGCCACAGAAGTGATCCCCAGGGTGAATTTCCTATTTCCCATCCAATCATCAAGATTTTTCTTGAAGAGTGCTTATGAGGAGCTTTGTTTGATATAGATAGGTAGTTTGTTCCCGAGTATGGAAAATCTCTGGGACAGGAATCTATCCCTCCAGCATGTTCTGTTTATTGTGGTGACAAGGTTTAGATCCCTAGAGCATGTAGCTTTAAGTGGAGCATGTCCAACAGCTCTGGGTTTGACATAGCTTTGTATGTTAGGCAGAGATTAGCTCTGAGTAGGTGATATGCGACGGAGTAAAGCTGGAGATTTTTGAGATGGTCTGCATAGGGCATCTGCTTGAGGCCGGTGATCCTCTTTGTGAGGTATTTCTGTGGTCTTTCCAGTTGTTGTAGATGTCTTGTGAGGTACATACCAAAAGGGGCGTTGTCCTCTATAATGGGTGTAATGAGTGACAAGTAGAGGGGAACAATGACCTCTTTTTTCCTGGATGAGAAACCTTTTGTGATGAGGTGTGCCACATAGAAGGATTCTCTGACTACTGTGGTGATGTAATTATCAAAGGAGAGACTACTGTCCACATGTGTCCCAGGGTCTGTTATCACACATTCAGTGTTAAGTTTACTACCCCCTATGTGGTAGTTCATGGGTACAGAGTTTTTACCAAAGGGGATGACAATGCACTTTTTGGTATTGAGCTTGAGACCATGGCTTTGACACCATGCATCTGTCTCAGAGACGCCCTTTTGTAGGATGTCTACATCATTAGGAGTTTCGATTATGGCTCCTAGTTTGCAGTCATCTGCGAACTTCATTAGCCAAAGACCGTCTGTGTTAGCCTGTACTTCAGAGAAGTAGATACCAAACAGGAGAGGACCCAGGACTGAACCCTGTGGTACTCCACTTGTCACTAGTCTGAAGTCGGATTCAGAGTCTGCTACTTTCACTGTGTGGGTTCTGTCAGTGAGCCAGTTGGCAATCCATCTTGTGACATAGGGATTTATACCTAGTTTAGTGAGTTTATCTATAATTCCAGAGTGGGGGATGGTGTCAAAAGCCTTGGCAAGATCTAGATAGGCTGTGTTAACCACCTTACCCTCTTCTATGGCTTTGGTGACTGCTTCAAAGAAGTCTATCAGATTTAGGAGGCATGATTTGCCTTTTACAAACCTGAAATGTCTTTGTTTATAAGTTCCATGATGATACGTTCAATGGCCTTGCAGAACAGGCTCATCATGCTAATGGGGTGGTAGTTCCCAGGGTCCATGGTGGCTCCCCTTTTGTGGAGTGGGATAACCATTGCTGTGTGCCATTCAGTGGGCACAAAGCCTGAGGTGAGGCTATGATTGAACATGGTACTTAGGTGGAGTGCCAATTCGCTCTGCAGTTCATGTAGAACACACCCTGAGATGTTGTCAGGTCCCATGGATGCTGTATTCTTGGCTTTGGAGAGTGTGGTTTTCACCTGTGCAGCCATGATTACAGGAACTTTGCATTCTTCTGGTATAGAGATGTGCCCTTTAGAGGGTCAGAGGGGGATAAAGTTAGCACTGAACCTATCTGCCAGGATGTTGGCAATATCAGTTGGTTCCGTATATTTAGTGCCATTGTGCTGTAACTCAGAGCAGATCTGAGTGTTGCCATTGAGATTCTTGACATAGCTATAGAATGCTTTGTGGTTTTGCTTTAGAATCAGTGGCAATTTTGTTTTCGTAACTAACTTTGGGGGATTTTATGAGGGATTTCAGCTTCTTAATGAGGCTGACCAGGAAGTTCCTCCAATCATGGGATTTTACTCTTTTTTGCAGCAGTTTCTTTCTTCTGTTGTAGAGTTTGTTTATGGCAGAGGATCACCATATTGGCTTCATTTTTCTTTATTTTTATTTATTTATTTTTTTTTTGTGGATAGCATCTTAGTTCTGTTAGGGATAGCACGATCCATGCACTCATGTAAGTGCTTATAAAGTGCAATTGTGTAGAATTCAGCAGTCTAAAGATCTTCCAGTTCAGTGCCTTGAAGTAGCTGTACTCTGTTTTGAATTCTTAGGAGTATACATTCATCTAAAGTTATTTTTGACAAGCATATTAAAAAGTTAGTGTAATAAGTTCTCCAATTCTTAGAAAGTGCCACTTAACATATAAGAACAAAAGTATTATAAGCCAAGACTCCATTACTCCCTAAACAACTTCAACGAACAGTCATTATAGACAATCAGACAACAGAATAGCAATGTCTGTCAGCCTGATGAACATTATTACTGTGCCCTGCAACGAGTCAGCCAGATGCCTTTCAAGGATTTGTCAGAACCTCAAAATTCATATGAAGGAGACCATATGATTGAGTTTCCAAACATTCGAACATCAAAAAAAAAAAACCCACAAAAATCTATTTTTTTTTTACACTTATGCAGAGGTGCCCTGCACCCCCCCCCCCCACATACCCTGCAAGTGATGTATACCAACTCTGAAATCACGCTACAGTGAAAAAAGGTAAATTTCTCAATTTCCTTTTTTTTTTCAATAATCATTTTTTATTATTTTTCACAACCATATTACAAATTCACACATTATATACAATATATACAAAATGCTTCCATTGGTTAATTTCACATATATATCAACCTCATGTATTGATCAAAGGTACAGCACTCACAATCGAAAGGAAAATAAAAAAAAAAAAAAAAAAAAAAAAAATCCAACATTAACAAATCCAAGCCAACAATCTTTCTTTTCTGTACATTTTCTATCTAATCTAAGGTTGATTTAGACTATATTCTGGTTCCTGAGAAAAAGTGGATATTAACTTCTTAAGCCAAAATAATATTAAAAATTTGCTCCCAGATTTTTATGTTGTTGATATTTTTCTTGTGATCACTAATTAACAGTTTATGCGCTAAGATGTGTTTTATTGCCAACAATCTGAAATTGTCCCACGATGTCTGGGCTGGGTTCAACCAATTTGTGGCTATATATAATTTCATTAATAGGCAAATATTCATAATTACAATCGTTTTTGATTTATTTAGATTCTCCGGGGGAATATGAAGAATCATAAACTCCCAAGGGAGTGTTGAATTTTGGTAACCCATTTTTTGTAACTGCAATTTTAATGAATTCCACAATTTATAAATGCACTTACAACTCCAGAACATGTGAAGCAAATCTGCTGTCTGATCAAAGCAATGTGGGCATATGGGTGAATTCTTCGCATCAAATTTGTGCAAAGTGAGACAGTATAGTATGCATTGTTAAATATCATCAGCTGCGTAAATACCAATTTCTGAAGGGATACAGACTTTAATGTTAATTTAAATGCCTCCAATATCTTATTGTCGTCTGGGAATATCAATTTCTCTCTCCAGTAACTCGATAAAAGAATATAATTATTATACTTCCTCTCTTTTATCAATTTATATGCTGGTTATATATTTTCTATCCTGCAACAGCGCTTCCCATAGATTACGAGAAATTATTAAATCTTCCCCTTTCATTTCAAAGTTGTTAAAATAGTTTATAACCAAGTCTTTTAGCTGTCTTACTATAATTAAATAGGAAATAGGGAGTTCTACTTCTTTTAAAATATCCTGTACTGGTACTCCTAGAAAAGGATATAAATCGAGTACAGTTAACTCCATGATTAAAGGGAATTTCTTTAGATCAATCAATTGACCACCAATTGTTAAATTTGGGTTCCTATGAAACGGTTGGAAAACCATCATATATTTTAGTAAATTTAAGGAAGCGAAAAGAGTTTGAATTGCCGTTACATAACTTTTGATGTGCTCCATTAGCTTATATTTACTCATTGTCCAATTATTTAAAAGGGTAATGCTTTAGCGTTGACTCCCACTTCATTTATATGCTTGTATCGTTAAGAGCACCCATTTGGGTGTCCATTTTCTATTATCACTATCGAAGTAAGACGTCTTTAAAATCCTATTGGCCTGAATCACTAAATAGTACATTTCGGAATCCGTAATTCCAGCCCCCTTATTTTTGGAGCCATCAATTTTTCATATGAAATTCTCGTCTTCCTAGGTTCCCAAAGAAATCTTCCCAATCTTATATGAAGCTGTTTGAAGAATGTTTTGGTAATTCTGAGTTGTGCAGCTCTAAAAATATATAACATTCTAGGAAGAACATTCATTCTTATGATAGCTGCTCTTGCCATCATCGGTAACTTCAATCTACTCCATCTTTCAAGATCCAATGTTATTTGATCTGTAGTTGACTTTACATTGTTAATAAAAAAATCTCTATTTTCAGTTGAGAAGACAATTCCCAGATATTTTATCTTTTCTTCCGTCAATACTTGTCCTATTAATGGTAGCATTGAAAAAGGTGTGGGTGTCTTTAATGGGAATATTTTAGATTTTTAAAAATTTAGCTTGTAATTGGAAATTCTCTCAAAGATTTCTATTGCAGCTAATATTTTTTCAGTATCGGAAACAGGTGTGGTACAATATATGTTTAAATCATCTGCATAGGCAGCCATCCTAACCTTTATTCCATACAGTACAGGAGAATTATAAAAAACATTTTGCTTAAGGTGTAAAAATAAAGGCTCCAAGTAAAGATTAAATAAGATGGGAGATAATGGGCAGCTTTGTCGGGTACCATTTATGATTTTTATCCTATTCGAGCATTCGTGATTTATAAATAAATTTGTGTATGCATTTCTATATAGTATCCTTAACATTGAGATAAACTCATGCGGTATATTAAAATAAGGTAATATATCAAATAACAAATCCAAATTAACCCTATCAAATGCTTTCTGAGCATCAATAATTAGGGCATACAAATTCAGGTTTTTATATTTCACATAAGAGATTAAGGTATGGAGAGTTAAGGTATTATCCGTGGTCTGCCTCCCATCCATAAACCCCGCCTGTTCCTCTGATATTATTGGGTTTATTACCTTTTTCAGCCTACTCGCCAGAATGGATGTCATGATTTTCATGTCCATATTCAAAAGTGATATAGGCCTATAATTATCAGGATTTTTGGAATCACCTTTCTCTTTTAATATCAGAACTGTCCTTGAGGCATTAAAATGAGGATCATTAATTCTATTTAGAGTGATATAATTAAAAGTCTGTGACAATACACTGCTCAAAATCTCACTAAAAGATTTGTAGAATTCCGAGGTCAAACCATCTGGGCCTGGGGCTTTGTGAGGCTTCAGTTTCTTGATTGTTTCGGATACCTCCTCAACTGTAATCGGTTTGATTAAATCTCTATGAAATTCCTTGTCAATATTAGGGAAAGTGATTCTCTGTAAAAATCTTTTCTGTCTTTATCTTGCAAGAGTGTCTGCTTCTCACCATAAATCTGATTAAAAATTTTTTCAAAGGTCTTCATGATATCCGCCTTGTCAGTATATGTAGTATTGTTACAGTGTATTTCAGTAATTAATCGTGTTGATTTCATCTGGTTAATAATCTGAGCTAATGCTTTCGAGGGGTTTGAATATGATTTGCATATTTAACTAAATTTCTTTGTTCATAAAGTGACAAATTTCTATTATGAAGTAAAAATAGTTCTTTTTGACATCTTAATAGCTCAGTTTCTGTCTGTTCATTATAGTTCCTCATCAAATCTTGGTCCAGTAATTGAATTTTAGTTTCTAAATCCAATTGAGTCTTCTTTTGTAATTTTTATAATATGTAGCTATTTGTATAAATAGTCCTCTTAGCTGTGTTTTAGTTGTAGCCCATTCTATATCTATTGGGTGTCTATTTTGGGAAATATTATTTAATGACTGTTTAAGTATCTCCTTGACTTCCATTAATATATCTTCCTTGGTTAGTAAATATGGGTTCAAGGACCAATTATACTCTCAAAGCCTCTTAGTATCCATATTACTACTGTTTAAGGTTAAAGTTATCTTTGAATGGTCTGAGAGTTGTCTGACTTGATTAGAAACACTAGGGTCAGCTGAGATCAACACCTCTGAAATTAAGAAAAGTCAATTCTCGACCACATTTTATGGCAGGTTGAATAATAAGTAAAATTCTCTGCTTTCCCTTGTGAGTGTATGTGTTTAAAAGGGTCATAGAGTTTGAAATCCATTTTCAATTCTTTCAATGCTACCATTGCCTGTTTATTGAACGCTGAAGAAGCACCCAACTTGTCTAATTTAGGATCTTGATAAGAGTTCCAGTCACCTCCCAACACTATATAGCAATTATTGTATGACTGTAAAATGGAATAGATTGAAGCTATGAAATGATGCTGATTAACATTAGGGGCATATACACATATTAGTACTATAGGTTTATCATAACATTTGGATGTAAGAAGGACCAAACACCATCTACCCTCCTGATCCATTTTCACATCCCTAATATCTCCCTGAAAGTGATTCTTAACTAAAATTGCCACCCCTGCACTATTTGTTGTTCCTTCCGCCGTCACAATCTTCCTAACCCATTTCTTATCCTTCACTGACTCCCACTGATCATTAGTCATATGCGTTTCTTGTAACAAAATACAACATGCTGATGATTTGAGAAACAAATGAAAAAACAGCTTTCTTTTTTTCATGTTCTGGAGTCCTTTGACATTCCAAGATTCTATTATCCACATTTAACGTTCATTAGAAATATAACTCTATATCTAATCTCTTTGAGCAACCTTAGAATAACATAAGTTGGCATATCATCAATTGTATGGAAGCAAAACTGCCATCCTATCCCTACCCAGTGCCTACCCACTATTCCTCTGGACCAGGATGAACATAGGTTTTTTACATTACTGGAAACCATCTGAGTAACTAATCTACTAATTCTATTATTTAACAATGAAACCCCATGCAAAAAACCTACAACAACTACTTCTACGTCTACAAAGCCTAATTCTGACATTCCCTACTAAACACTACTTATAGGTAACTACAGCTCTGTACATATTTATGGATATACAAATAAACTAATTGTACCCTGAGATTCTAATGTACTTCAATTCACTTCAGCTTTATATTCAGCAATAGCAAACAACATTCTAATTTGTTGTTCTATACAGTATTAAATATTAGTTGACATAGAAAGCAGACAGTTATTTAACATTTCCCAACATCCTGTATCTACTGAATAAAATGATCTAACTACTTTAATCTGCTTTGTTCCTCCCCTACAACTTACCTACTAACATATTAATATTGAAAACCAATGCAGTTCAAAATCAAACTATAATGGCACTTTCATTTGTAATAACCATATGTGAATAAGAGAGGAACCAAGAGGTTAAAATAAAAAAAAAAAGAGAAAAAAAAGCATGAAGGGAGCACAGCAAAAGGAGAAGAATAAGAAAAAAATGCCTTAAATTACACATAAAAAAATAACTTATTTTATGTTCTTTTATTATTATATGCACATTGTTTAAATCTGATCAACTAACCATTTTTACATCATTTATCAATTAGAAATAATACCACCTATCTACAGGAATAAAGGAAAGGAGTAAAGAGAAGGGAGATATATAGGAAAAAAAAAGAGAAAACAAATATATAAAAAAAAAAACTACAGTACCTTATTCTGCCTCTACACATAACCATCTCCTTTTTTAATACACAATGCATTTCCACAGCGTTTACCTGCATCACTTTGACTTCACACACTATCTTACAGTCCTTTTCCTGCAAAATAAGTCCAAACAGGTTTCTTTTTACTTCGCCAGCAGTTCCTCTTTCTTCTCAGCTATTTAAACTGTAAAGGCAGTTCAATCAACTGGAACTACGAGATAAGATAAGAAAATAAAATTCCAGGCCTGCTACAAGAAACAGAACAGACAAAGGATTTTAAAGCCTCACATTGTCATAAATGAAACATCCCATTCTCCCCGGTGCTGCAGAAAGCCAAAATGGACTGTTCACATTTCTGAAGATGGGAGAGCCTTAAAAATCTTCAAAAAAGTAGGTCTTGCTTCTTTCCTTGTGCTTACAGAGTATTTAATGCCGTCCACAGTAAAAATTAAGTTATTAGGATATTTCATTTGAAATCTGATATTTTTGTCAATCAGAAACTTACAATATGGAGCCAGCATTTGTCTAGATTGCCTTATTTGTGTTGGTAAATCCTGTGCTATAGAAATGTTATTATTTTGCCACATTATAGATCCACCAGATTTTTTAATAGTTAACAGTACTTTGCTCACATCTTGGTAGTTCAATATTTTAACATAAACAGGTCTGGGTATATTTGAATCTTGAGATTCTCTGTATGCTCTATGCGCCCTTTCTATGACCATCTGCTTAACAACCTCAGAGTCCTTGAGCAGTATTTCGAATATTTGTGTAATAGAAGTGATCAGGTCATTATATTGAATAGATTCTGGGATCCCTGTAATGATTATATTGTTACGTCTGGATCTTGCTTCCAAGTCCAGAATTTTATTTTGCATCATTTGAATGTCAGTTTCATGTGTCTCTGTTCTTTTAGTGAGCATTAATATATTGTCTTCATTGGTAGCAATTCTAGTTTCTGCTTTCTCCATTCTTTCGAGAATCCGATTACATGTGTCACTAAATGAAAGTGTTTGAGATGTTAGCTCTTTTAAGGCATCCTGTATAGGTAGCAATGCTGATTTGATTTCTTCCATTGTGACCTGTTGATCAGATTTTGTTGATGGCCCTGTTTTTGCAGTCTCTTGCTGTTTGATAGTGTTCTGTCTCTTGATTAAAGATTCTTTCTCTGGTGATTGCAAAGCTGACAACTTGATTTTGGAAGTTGTAGTTTCCATATTTTTGTCCTCCTTTGACATTTCGAAATTCTGCACGAAGATTTATTTCCCAAAGAAAAGTTACAAAAGTGAGATCAATCAGTCCTTTGTTTGGTGCTCTGTTCAGAGTCAACCTGACAATCAGATCCAATCCTGCTATTACCAAGTATTTTTTTTCGATTTTTCTTTCTCAGAACCAAAAGTGACTTCTGGTCAATTAGTAATAACTGCCACTTAGTTTGTTTACTCTAAGTATAACTCCACAGGGTTGATTTTTTTCTCAGGTATTTGAAGGGCTGAAGTACTGCAGTGCTTATAGAATGGCAGCCATCTTTGTTCTCCCCAAATTTCCCAATTTCCATTAAAAAGCTTTGAGTTTTCAAAAACTCGACCATATGAATTTCGAGTTTCTGAAAAGTCGATCAGCTGATAGAGATCTGCCTTTAATGTGCATCTATATCTGGGATATCTGGTATCTTGGCACATACAGTCAAGCAAGTAGCAGATTACACTTGCCATAACTGCTACTAAAATAAAAATTAGAACCTTATGCTATTTTCTTCCAGCTAAATGGAATAGAATGCCAGCCTATACAAAACAATACATTACTAACTGGTTTCACAAAGGTCTAAAAATAAACATTCACTAAATAAAGCCAGTATATAAAATATGCTTTTCTTTACAATCAGGCAATAAACCAAGCAAAATGTCATAACATGCCTCCTTGGCATTTTTTGTTACAGGAGTAGCTTATTCGATTATTGTTCAAAAAATTGAAACTGAATCTAAACCCATAGATCTGCTGTTTTAAAATGTTACTAAGATAACAATTCAAATCCCTCCTGGAAAACAATTTCCAGGAGTATAGGTGACAGATATTTCAGACTTGGGATTCATCAGTGTCTTACCTACTACCATCTCAACAAAACAACTCCAGCTTCATATATGTTCTCCCTATGCAGCTAAGCTTCATGAAAAAGAAAGCCTAGTATGACCTGAATTGTTACTCATAAGCCTCGCCAACTCTCATTATCCCTAAAACCAAACTCCACAGCACTGCACGTGCATTCTCTTCTCAGGTGCATAGTATTTGGCAAGCTATCACAATCGACTTAAAGGAAATCAACATATACTCCAGAGTCAGAATGCTACTGAAAAAGCACCTCTTCGCCCATGCCAAATACTCCTGCTTCGACACAGAATGTTATCACCTAAGATACTATCCCTGTCTCCTTTGCACTTCTCTTCTTGTAGCATAGAATTACAGAAGGCTGACTCACTTTAGAAATGAATGTAAGTTTTGTACCTCATACTTTGCTCATTTACTGTAATGTAAATGTACAGTTTTTCTATGAGAAGAATCTGAACTACTCTGTTACTGCTTACATTCCCTGGCCTTTTTGTTTATAAAATGTTTTGTAGTTCGCCCATACTGAGCCCAAAATTGGTCAGTACTTATTAGTGTACTAACCCAGTAAACAAATATGAATAAAAAAAGAATACATAACTAAATAAATAAATCGATTGTCCAAAACATATTGTATCAATTAAAATTATCCTATAGATTGTCACACCATTGCCCCTAAAAGAGAGAAGGACATTATTGTACTTACCCTTCTTTTACAATATGCCTTAGCATTTGTAGTTCTTGGGTCTGTCCAAAATATCAAATTAAAAAATATATTGTGATTTATTTCACTTAACCCCCAAAAATGAATATCACTGGATGCCAATTACATCAAGGAGCATTTTCTATTGAATACTGTAGTCTTCAAATTGTTGAAAAATGGCTACTGCCCACCCTTACCAAATAAATAAAAAGGAAAGCTTCCCAATTATAATCCAACTGAAATATACTATTTACACCATGATTTTAGTTTATAATAAAGAAAAATAATTTTCTAAAACAATATCTGCTGCCTAAAACAAAATACCATAAACTGTTAAGCAGTACTGATAATTATAGTTTCAAAACAAAACTTAAGCACCACACAAATGAATTGAATGCATTTCAATGCTTCAAAGATTCTGGATTAAAATCAAATGTTGTCTCTCATGTAGTACTTCATATTTTTGTTTCTCATATAGTGCTTCAGATTGGAAACACCCCATATAATAATAATATCAGACTTTTTTCTGCCAGTAGAAGTAATCAGAACTCATTTGATTGTTTCTGCCGGCATTAAGTTTGTGTGAGAGTAAAATCAGTGGGGTTCATAGGTGTGTACTAGGCAATGGTCCTGGAGCCTTTACAAGCCTAGCCATAGGATTACCCTGGCATAGTGCCACCCAACCTTAGTTCCCAGTGCCTCTGTCGAGTAGAGCCACGGGAGTTATCCCTGGGGTGAATTCTTTGTTTCTCATCAACTCATCAAGATTTCTCTTGGAGAGGGTCAGCGAGGTGTTCTGCTTGACATGTTTGGGAAGTCTGTTCCATAGCATGGGCAGTCTCTGGGTTATGAACCTGTCCCTCCAGCATATTCTGTTAATTGTGGTAATGAAGTTGAGGTCTCTGGAGTGTGTGGTGCGGAGGGATTGGGATTTTTTTTAGATGTAGCATTTAACAGAGCTGGGTCAGACATGGCTTTGTAAGTCAAGCAGAGATCGCCTCTAAGTAGGCGATATGAGACAGAGAATAGTTGGAGTTTTCTGAGTCTGTCCATATAGGACAAGTATTTAAGGCATAGGATCCTCTTTGTGAGGTACTTTTGCGGCCTCTCCAGTTGTTGCAGGTGTCTAGTGAGGTACATACCAAATGTGCCATTGTACTCTATGATTGCCCTAATGAGGGAAGAGTAGAGGGAGACAATGACCTATTATTTCCTGTATGCAAAACCTATGAACCTATGATCTATTTATGACTGTGTATGGTTGCCTGTATTTGTCACTGGCCTATGTTGTGGCTAATAGGGCCCTTGAACCTGTTCACCTGTCCCGTTCACAAATGCAATAAATAAAGAAATAAATAAATACATACATACATACATACATACATACATACACACACACTAATTCCATTTTTTTTGTATTTTTTAAATTTATTCTGCTATTATTCATATAACATTGTTACCAAACATTTCCTACTCTTTTATGCCCACTTTTTGATGAACTATTCAGCAGTTTCTGCCAGCCTACTGGACTTGATTTCTTATTACTTCAGCACTTTTCTCTCATTCATCTTCCCATATTCATTGTGGTGTATGCTCATTCCATACCCTCACCGTATCCTTCTTTTCTCCCCACCTCTGTAAAACATGTATTAATCATACTATCTATAACTAGAATCCAGCGTAACTAGCAATCAGTGCATTATTTTCATCTTACTCCTTACCCAACCTGTAATCCAAAACCTTTCTCCATTTTTCAGCAGAACCACTTTCTGTGATGTTCCTCACTCTGTTTCTGTACTATTTAACATTCACAATATCCACTTTTGGATGGATCTCCATTTTTATCACCTCTGTACTAATTCTGCCCTTCCTCTCTATACTTGTACATATGCCTTTACCTACTCTCCAGTCTTATAACTTCTTAAACACTGCAAAATTATTCCTGCTACTAATACTGTACCTCTAAACATTTTTTCTCTACCTAATTGTCATCTACTACAAGCTATGAGAATTCCTATTGTTATATCTCTTTCCACATTAGATTTTGTAGACACTGATCTCCTCATAGGGGGTTAATCATTTACTGTTAATGTTAATATAATATACGAATTACCTTATAAAACTTGTGCATTTTATATTTTGCTGTGCATTAATTATGCTTACATTCTGCTGTTTATCTTCTTTATGCTTGTAACAATGTTTGCATTCTGATGACAGCTAATGATGCTTATATTTTGCTATATTCTGATGTCTGTTTTATTCATTATAGTAGCTTAACTGGCTTGAATGATTGCTGCAATTTACTTACTGGGTTATCAAAAATAAAAAAAAAATAAATAAATTCATTTACCAATGTTTGTTAGATTTTTAAACTGTACCTTTTCCAATTATATGATCAGTCTCTAAAATATGTATTGTCCTTTGACATTGTTTTAGCATTATTTTTAAAATGCTTGAACCTAGTAGCTGTTATTTTTTCCACAAGTCCTTTTTGCAAATGTGCTCTTGCCCATCACTGGTTAAGTTAAAGATGGGGTATGCCATTTCCAGAAGCAACAGAATAGGCAAGGAACATCTCCTACTAGGTGAATGGTAAGGAAATCTTTCTATCCAGTCTGTACAGTGACCAGGGGATTTTTTGTTCAGACTCCACGCCTGACATGTTCAGCACATCTGTGAGGTAGTGCCTGTACTGCTGTGTAATGGACCAGAGCCAGTAGCAGCATTTAACAATGTCATTGGGTACCTTTGACCAAGTGTACCATAACAATATCACAAAATGAATCGGAAGGAATCTCTGCTAGGATCTCAATGACTTCCTCATTGCAACATTTCTGAAGCTTTTTTTTGTGAATCTAACAAGGACGTAGAAAATGCAAGATACAATCAAAGAAAAATAATATTAACAACTGTGTGACAGTAAGGCAAGCCCATACCAACATGTTGCTTTTTATCTAGATCTGTCTACGGCAATAGAAGACACATCTGCAATTAACTGCATCTACATATAAAGCAATAGAGAGACAAACCAAATCTCTAGAGGATAACACCATAGTAGTATTTGCATAAAGAGCAAGAGGAACACCATCACAACGCTATACCCATTGTCAATGTGTCAGCGAACCACATGGCAAAACAGATGATGACATGAAAAATATACAGGGTAGTAAGTAGTCACAAACAGGCGTACTTGTAACACACAAGGCACCATACAAAAATGTGGTCATGCAGGAACAGCCACCTTTTAAGTGAATTGATCCATTCAGGAGACCATTTTCATCAATGGCCAGGGTTAAAATGATATATCATATGCATCAGTTACAAAAAGATCCTTAAATTGTTAAGGTATAGTGATAGCGAACTTGAAAAACATAACACAGAGCAGCTATAATTCAAAATCAACAAGTCAAGATACAGAAGCCTGAGTACATGGGAGAGTAATAAATGCAAACTACTACTAGAAGATGATTAAAACATCTAAATAAACGCAGTAACAAAAACACCTAAACTAAGCAAACATAAAATCATAGTGTATCGTCATACAAGTACAATTACTGAAGTGTATTGCATGGCAAGACAAGCTGCACTCAGCTAAGGTAACCTAAAATCAATGGCAGAACCAACAATAATGAAAAAGATAAGTAAGTATATAGGAGGGTAGAGACGTTAGGCAACTCTGAATGAAGTATAATGGTACAGGGCATACATGAAAAGAGAAATACGAGCAAGAACAAAATACTCAGCAGAGAAGAAGAGCATGGGTAACGTAGCAGAGACAGACATGCAATAGTCATGGCATAAACATAATATTATGACTAAGATGAAATACAAAGGAAGCATGAAACAGCATCAGAGAGCAGCAGTATGAACCACATAATTCCCATCACAGAAGTTACAGCACCCTTAATATTAGGGACATGTTCGGATGGTTAAGCAGAAGCCAGATAGAGAAACAAGCAGTGGGTACAAGGCCAGTAAGCGGAAGATAAATAACTGGCATCATTCTCAAATAGCACAAACATGGAAATACTGCAATGATTTCCTTTAGAAGTAACTTATGTTTATTAGATTCCAAAATTCAGGAGGAAAGGCATCCTAAGAATGGCACTAGATATGCCAACAATTATATTATCCAACTTAAAGAGGTTTCTATGGACAGAGAGAGAAAGAGAGACAGAGAGAGAGAGAGAGAGAGAGTGAAAAACCAACAGCACTCTTGGAGCATAATCTGTAGTCTGGGGAGATACAATGAAGTGAAGAGGGATGAGGGAGGGACAGTAATACAAATGCAAAAGCTTGAAGGGAAGCAGTCATACAGTGATGTAAAGACTAATACTAGAAGAGAGAAGGTGTATTAGAAGTATAGATAGTGACATTATTAGTGAGAGGAAACAACCTAAGTCTGCAAACCCTGTTAACAAGTACCACTCCAGCTACACTACTCCTATCAGAAGAAACATAGACAACAGGAAGGCTATAACTGAACTGGGTTGATATCATTAAGAACTATTGTTTAAGCTTCAAAGCTAAGAAATCTAGACAGTTTGTTGAGAAATGAGCACTAAATTAAGATTTTTCCTTTCAGAGAAACAATTCAATGCTTAAAGGATAAATGAGAAAAGAACTAAATATATAGCAATGAAGGGCAACTACCAGAAGAATACAGTGCTTTCCAAATATGTGTCATTTGTTTTGCAGGGAACACAATCTACCAATAGATATCAAAACACATATTGCTTTTAGCTTAGTTATGGCTAAGAACCTTCTGCTAGGAGAAAAACGCAGTCATGAAAATTGGTGCGATCACTGTGTAGGAGTTCCCTGATTGT
This sequence comes from Protopterus annectens, assembly GCF_019279795.1. NCBI lineage: Eukaryota > Metazoa > Chordata > Ceratodontiformes > Protopteridae > Protopterus > Protopterus annectens. Next base: position 5,657,403 of record NC_056734.1, on the reverse strand, counting down.
TTTAAATAAAGGACATGTCTTTGAATTTATTATATCATCAACATACATATTTAGCTGAAGGTCATCTAGCTCAAGAAAAAAAAAGCTGATAGAAACAAGAAGGGATCTGAGTATGAAGGCCAGGGAACACTATAGTTTTCACAGCTTTCTGAAAGATATTTGCCAATATTGAACTAAAAAAATTGTAACTGAAAACAGTTGCAATGAAGAAGCACAATTCTTCAGAAATGCCAAAAGCAGCAATGGTCTGAAGAAGGGAATTGTAAAAAGAATAATCCCGATTGTTGCTCATCGCCCATGACTCCTATGATGGAAAGTTTAAAAGAAACGCAAGTTCAGCCCTGGGGCCTACTTGATGTAAGCAAGAAACTGAAAGAAGCTTTCTTTCTGTCATTCTTTCTATCTTTCACTTTCAGTCTTGGGGCTGAGCCAGCCTGAACCAATAGGAAGGGCTCCTCCCGGTTTCATGCAGCAGCCAAGTGAGATACTTGTTGAGTTGCATTTCTTACGTCTTCAGGAAGCGTTAATTGTTGAGTTGCATTTCTTATGTCTTCAGGAAACCTGTAGATTGTTGGAATAATACAAGGCTGTTTTAAAACAGCCTGCCAAGCAAATTAAGCTGATTTTTTTGTATCTGATCTTTTCAGTACAAGAAAGAAAGTGTGAAAGTCAACATTTATTTTTAATTTAAAAATAATATTCAACTTTTTTAATATGTCTGAATTTAAATACCATTTTAATGGGGGTTCTACAGCCCAGAAGCCAATACTGCAAGCTGTACATGTACCTGCTAAATAATATATTTGCTAAAATATGAATAGATTATTGTTCAGCTCACAGATATAAGAGAAAGCTATGAGGTATACAATGGGTAAGTGAGGTGAGGAGCTCCAGCCCCAGAGGAAAGTACAGCAAATATACAAGGATTAATAATACTGGGGGCTAGCAGGGTCAAGAGGCCAGAATGAGTTAAAAGACAAATAAAATGGCTAAACCAGATTTCAGAAAATATTGCAGCTAACAGAAAAAAGATAGAGTAATCAAGATAACGTAGTGCTTATTTGTCAATGTAAGTTAACTATTGACAGAAGGTAAAAGAAGCAAAATGGGACTAAAAAACAAACAAACAAACAAACGAATGCCTGCTATTAGAACTAAACTGGAATTTGACAAAGATTAGCACTGACCAGAGAAAATTATGTGTGTTTTTAGAGTAAACTGCAAAGAGAACAGATACAAATTAACCATATAACATGGCTGAAAAGTATCCATGTCATACAGTCTCTTATCTCATGTGGTCTATGATGACTGGAAAGGCCACCAATCATTATGACTACATAATTAATCTGAAACAGCACTATTAATATCAGAATCATGGAGAAGCTGTCAGTTCACAGCAAGTCAGTGTGCACAAAGCACAGGTGCATGTATTAGTGAAGCTTATAGTAGTTATTACTGGAAATGCAACCCATAATATACATAGCAGCAAATATCATGTCAGCAGTATGTAGAACACTAAGAGAAGGAGAAATGTATCACTTACCTGACAAACACTGAAAATGCCAGGAAAATAAACTTCAAAATACCCCAAAGCACCTGGTACAGCTAAAACTCCCTCCCCAATAAACGCAAACCCAGACACCCCTAGCCTTACTGCAAACGCCTTCAACACCTTTTTTATTGAAACCATTCAATCTCTTGCTAGACAACTGAACGCCAATAACTTTTACCCTCCAAATAATCTTATGGATTCACCCCAAAACTTCACTCTTCATCCTATCTCTACCTCCTTCATCTATAAGCTTATTCTTAAACTGAAACCCTGCACCCCCGCTGGTGACAAACTCCCCTCTCTCTTTCTTCAAAAGGCTGCTAAATAGATTGCATACCCTATATCTATACTCATTAATAGGACTATCCAAGAAGGAACCATACCAGATATATGGAAAATCTCTCATATCATCCCACTACACAAAGGTGGTAACTCTATTGACTATACTAACTTTAGACCTATTGCTCTTCTCTCTCCACTAGCTAAGATTATGGAGAAATGCATCCATCAGCAACTCATACAATATCTCTCTTCTCACAACATAATTGCCAACTGTCAACATGGCTTTAGACCCCACCATAGCACCTCCACTGCCCTCCTTCATTTCGTGGATACTATCAACAACTATCGTAACTCCAATATTTTCTCCTCTGCTCTATTTATTGACCTCTCTAAAGCTTTTGACATGGTGAACCACTCTTCCCTAATTAACATACTTGAATCCCTCTCATTTGATAACCTGGCTTTAAAATGGTTTACTTCCTATCTTAACAACAGACATCAAGCCGTTCTTTGGGACAATCATATCTCTTCCTTATTGCCTGTTTCTATTGGAGTCCCACAGGGCTCTATTCTTGGTCCTCTTCTCTTCTCCCTTTACATAAATGATCTCAACACTGTCATCCCTCAAGCTACCTGCATCCAATATGCTGACGACTCCACAATTATTTGCTCAGCATCTACCTCTGCAGAACTACTGTCTCTAACTCAAACTACCTTCAACACTGTAGAAACTTGGTTTACTAGACGGTACCTCCTCCTCAATGCTAAAAAAACAAAACTTCTCCTTTTCACTCCTACCACTTGAGCCTCCCCATTAAACTTCAACATTTTGTCTAATGACACTACTGTTATCTCTCCTGACACAACAACTAAGCTGCTAGGAATAACCATCGACAACAATCTTACTTTTGATCAACACATCAATAACACCATCAAAACTGTTAATAAAAAAATTGGATCATTATACCATATCAAACCTTTTCTCACACCTTCTACCAGAGCTACTATTGCCCACTCCCATCTTATATCTACTCTCCTTTACGCCTCACCTATTTTCACTAACCTTAAGAAGGCCAACCTAAATAAACTAGCAACTTGTTACAATAGCATTGCCCGATTTGCCACCAGTAACCCTTTCAGAACACATCACTGTCATAACCTAAAACTCCTAGGCTGGCTTGAGCTACAAAACTGTCTTTTGATCTCACAACTTACCATTGCTCACAAGATACTTTACCAACCTTATAATACCCCTATACTGTCTCAACTTTTAATCCCTTACAATAATCTTACCTCCCTTCGATCTTCTTCTAAACTCATGACCAAATCTGTAAAGTCCCATAACTTAGCTGGTAACTCTCTGTTCACTAATACTGTAGGAAGGATATGGAATCAGCTACCCACTGATATCACTCTAACCTCCTCCTTACCACTCTTCAAACAAAAAATCAAACTGTATTTCCAAAATCACTGGCTCTGTTCCTGTAGGACTACTGACTAACCTTCTTCTTTCCCCCTACTCTACTAGAACTTTACACCATACTTAGTAAATATTCTTATTCCTTCTTCCTATTGTCCTGTTGCTCTCCTCTTATGCTCTGACCCACTCCTCCTTTTTTCTCTCCCCTGTCCTCTTTTACACCTTCTTACCCTTCTCCTCACTTGACTATTGCTTCTTTCTCTCTTCCTCCTTTGTATTCCCTTCTTATCTCCTGTTCTACTTCTTCTCTCCAACAGTTTATCGAAACCATGTTGCTAATCTTGACTTTTTGTAATGCTTTTACTGAACAACTATATTTTAGTATGTTCCTTAGGTATTTCGTTTATTTTTTTCATGTTACTAAATGTATATTCTTTTTGTACTTAATTTTTTGTAAATTGTCTCTTTGTAATTTAGTATGTGTGGAGCTTTTCTCCCCGGGCCTCTACTGAAAATGGACATATATCCAGCTAGACTAGCCCGGTTAACAAATGTAAAATAAAATAAAAATAAATAAAATAAAAGCAGTCAGTGTACCAATAGTATAGCTGTTTTGGTCTGCATCATAAGTAAGCATTATACACAAAATGTAATATTGAACTTGGTAATGTCTGCAGCTTTCCTGAATAACTATGAGATAATTACAATGTATTGTAAAACTTTTCATTAATCTATGTTTTACAGTTAATTTAATTTCCAGGTATATCCCTGACATTAAAGCAGCAAGTGGTTTGAAAACAAAACAAGGAATATGATATTGTTTTTGATGGTTTACTTTTACTTTTGACTCAATTCTCCTTGTGACCACACCCACAAAATTAAGTCTAGTTGGGTAATGGCAATACTTTACATACATGTGCAAAGCATTATTGGCAATCAAAAGCACCATACTTCTTTCGTGGAACAGCTACTTATTTACATTATGATTTCACTAACTGAGCACCAGATGTGATATTTTCAAGGATGGATGTTCCACCTGTGAGAAATAACTGACAAATTGTCTTACTAGGATACAAGACTATCTTATTCTTGCAAGTAGAATGGAAAAAAGTGTAGTTTATACACTAATGTAGGAAGTGAGGGATTGTGGTACAGTCTTTCATGATGTCATGTCAGGCATTTTTAGTTTCAAGAAAAGTTTCAAGAGCTGGTGCTTAGGAATGAAATTAATTGGGAAAATAGCACACTATTCACCTCAAGCACTGTAAAATTTGATATGGTATATGGTAAGGAGATTACTCCTATCATGAAGGGTTGGTTATTTACATTTACTAGGGAAAGTGTGAAAATACACTTTAATGGAAGGAATAGGACTGATATAGATGTTAATTAGAACCCTATACTAACACCTGCGACACATCTGTCCTTATCATAAGGCAATTAATGCACACACATCAAGTGTGCCATGTTATGCATACAGAAACATGTGAAATTTGTTAGTTAATACATTGGCTTGCTCACAATTTTACCCATCATAGCTACACAGCTAACACCTACTTGGAGATTGCAATTAGTAACATACTATACTTCTGTCTATTAAAGCATCGCTAAAACCTATCTGGCCAGTTGTCATGGCTAGCTGAAGTGTATGTGCATCTAAGTGCTGACCTTGAGTCGGTGTATTTCATCCATCTAACAGAGAAGCTTCAGTCACAGTTATTTTGGGCAGAGAAGGAAGGGGAGCAAGAAGCTCAGATGTACTATGACAATTTGAGTCTGGGGGCATTTCACTGCTGCCATAGGTGGAATGACCTTTAGTCAGCAGCAGGAGTGCTGAAAGGGAATTTGTTGGGAAGAGGAAAATTGTCATTCCTGGACAAAATGCATGCAAGTCCTGCACAAGGAGGTGTATGGTGTTCAGAAGGAAATGAATGTGCATGTAAGACATATCCCATTTGTTGAAATGTTATGCCAGATTCTGTTACTACTTATATACTGTATGGCATGCAGTGGAATCATGGTTAAGAATGGGAGTGCATATGTAAGGTCTCTGTAGATTATATATGTATGGGTGGGAACCAAAAAATTAAAAAACACTCCAACTCAAATACACAAAGCTGTGTTTAGAATACTGCAAACAGACATTTACCAGAAATTAATGCTATATGAGGGAAGCAAGCCAGCCACACCTATCACCCACCTTCACAACTCCTCTGCACACACACACAGTGCTATTTAATCACATCTGAGATCTCTATTCATCAGCAAATGCAAATATTTGCATACTGTGCAAAAAATCATGCATTTGCCTTTCTCCTTGTTCTTATCTTCAACAAATTCATAGAATGTATAACACTTTGCCACTATAATATGTCCAACAAATAATGTGCAATGCACACCTGAGAGTAAACTACACTTCTGGGCTGCTGACAGTTGTCTTACACACAATCTAGGCAAGACAATAGGAGGCTACACAGAAGGAACAGAAAATCGCAAAGTCTATTTCTGTTTGGATTCTCCCAGATTCAACACACTACAAGGACTTCATTAACCTCCTGTGTCAGTGTCTAGAGGACGTACCACCTCCCATGTGACAACTGCATGAGCTCGGCCTCCTTTGTAAGCTCAGAGGACTAGCTTTTGGTTATTTAGCATATACTGTGGCATAAGCTGGATTTTGACTGGCCAGCTTCTGTGGAGGTAGAAAAATTCAGACCTTAAATAATCAAAGGTTTGTTCAGTTCGGCTCTCTAGTGCTGGGCTAATGACACTGCTCAGTAGTCATGGTAAGACAACAAGAGAGTACAGAGAAAGTGAAGAAGACCTAAAATATTGTTTTATCTAGACTCTTACTGACTCAATGCACTACAAGGACTTTTCTAGCTTATTTTGAGTAGACAGTTTCTTGTGACATCTCCCTGAGTTGGGTTACATTGAAAGATCAAAGTGCCTGTAGTTGACTGGCCAGCTTCTGCAGGGTCACAGGATGGATTTAGACCAGATAGCTTCAGCAGGAGCAGAGCCTTATAGACTTTAAATAACTGTTTAGTGTTATTCATTACTGTGCTGCTGACGGTTCTCTGGTATGTAATTTGGAGAAGTCTGGAGTGTACACAGAAGGAGAAGACCACATAGCCTTATTCAATCTCGGTTCACAATGATTCATTTCAGTTCCTTGACCTCCAAGGAGTATTTATGTAGTGTTTCAGTGTCTGCTGAAACAGGAAGCATCTATCTGACAGCTATTTGTGCTTGGGTTCAATACTGAAGGATCAGAGTACCTCTTTTTGATTAACTGTTTTTTTGTGGGTTGTATGTTGGATTTTTACAGGATGATTTCTATGGTGGTGGAGCCATCAATGCAAATTACTGGAGGTTTGCATACTTTGGCACCAAACAATTTAGATTCTGTTGGCTAAGCAGCACAATAGTCTAGCTTACAATAGGTAAGGCAACATCTACATCCTTACTCTAGTTCATATGCATGCTCTGTCTTTGCTTAGTGTCATTGATGGATTGATTTTATTGTTACACTTGAATACAGTTTATTGTGGATCCTTATTTATTAAGCTGATACTTACTCATTAGCCTTAGCAACTGAATTATATTTGCATGTTTTTGTTTATTATGCTACTAACTGAATCCCAATTTTAGTGACGTTCTCATTTAACAAATATGTATTTGCTGGCATACTATAGTCTGATGAAACTTATTCTCTATTGTTGTTTATCCCACTAACTCCTCTTAAACAACCTTACATCACAGGTAGCATAAATTGGTATCATATCCGAAATTTATAGACAAGTGCTGCATGCCTCCACAATGCTGATTTTTAAGAAGACCGCTGTGTGAAGATACTCACAACAAACCAGACTTACATTAGGCATTGAATCAACAAGGACGCATCTTCCTACCCAAAGTTTTATACACAGCTAAAAGCACTTCTCCACATTCTTACCAAATGCCAGTGCCAGCCTTTAACCATATCACCTAAGCTTGCCTACACTAATCTCTTTGTACACCTCTCACCATCATCACCTCCCTAACTTTCAAAGTCATTTGAATACATCCGTGTCTACACCTTTGACCTTGTAAAAGCTCATAAGAATGTTTTCACCTTGCAAATATTTGTATGTAACTGATGCATATACTCCTTACAAATCTGTTTACTTTGCAATTGTGTATCATTGCGGATGATTATTTATACAATCGTCTATGTTTTTGACTAGCTTACACTTCATTGCTAGCTGATTCTTCACTGCATCAGTGTGAACATTTAATGTTGCTCCCTTGGTGCTGGAAGACGGTGCATCAACTCCTACGTATGCATGCACAACAGTAGAAGGCACTACTATAGAAAACAATGCTTATAGTACATTTCAGTCTCTTTCTTCTGAACCTCTGCCTCCCAGTGATGAAGTAGGTCAGAGTGACAGCACTCTGCCAATCCCCCAACTCCCCCACCTAAAACAAATCTCCTGTACCCCCACTTTCAGAGCACAACTCAGAAGACAGATCCATCAGAAATCAGACTGCAACTGCTTTTCCACTGGAGATATCATCTAACTCTTCCTCACCTTCATCACTTATACTGCCGCCCTATGTTCTCATCTACTGCTTACCTCCCATATTTACTACTAAAATTAATTCACATTTGGTTTCCCTCCCCTATTAGTAATATTTGGTCATTGTTTACTTTGTCTGCTAGACCCAGTAACTTCTGTGATTACTTCATGTTTGTGAATCAGTTCTATTTATTTAGTTATTTTTTTTGCAAATTTCTTCACCAAGGCTGCGCCTACATGTGATCAGTAATGATCAGTGTACTACCACAGTAAGCAAACTTAAATAGATAAACACATATATCCATAAATAAATAAATACAGCCCCCCATTCATTTTTTCATAAAACCACAGGCCTGATCTGGTGGCTCCCTTTCCTTTACCCAATTGACCAACTCATTTTCTGGGTTATTTGTTAAATTGCATTGCAGTTACACATATGCCAGTTAAATAATATGTGGACATCTCTGGTTGGTTGGCAATGTAGATATAAATGTGGACTGTGTTCAGACAGTTGGAGGTCTTAAGTACATTTGCACAATATGGACTTTCTGACCTTGACTTCTGATAAGCATGCATCCTTTCGCTACATCATAGCCATTGCTATCTGCTGTATATGCTTTTGGATAAGATAACAGTACATTCATGTCTCCCTGCAAGCCTTGTGGGTCTCCCTGCTTCTTTGCTGCTGCATCTTATTTTCAAAGTGTGACTAATCATGTGCTGCTTTTTATCAGTGAGTGTCCACAGTCATGTATGGGCATTGTAGATGTTACACACACCATTATTTGCTACTGTAAGTTCTGATAATTCTGTGACACATGGGTGTATCTGCATACTATAGGGACATTAAAAGGGACACTATCCTACATATATGGTTGAAATGGCATTTCCTCTGTCAGATAATAGAAACATAGGAATAATACTAAGCAAATGAACAAAAGAACCTTAAGATGCCTAGGCATATGCACCTTGAAGAAGACAAAAGATCGTGACAGGTTTACAAATGCTTAATAGTGTTCACCTCCCAAATCAAGCAGGACTGTACATGATAAATTTATGCTGACTGATCCATTCATCAAGACTACCCTTAAAGTCAGACAAAGCAGTACTTTGCTTGACCTGCAGTGGTAACTTGTTCAATAAGCTGGGAGTATATTGAGCTAGGAACCTATCTCTTCAGTGAGCCCTGTTATTTGTTTGTGGAGATTTAGGTAAATAGTATTGGTGCTTGAACGGTCACTGGTTTTGTCAAGAAACAGAAGAGCAAGCAAGACATAGGTCACCTCAGAACACAAGGTAGCAGCTACTGCGTATAAGAAGAGTTGAGATAAAAAAAATCACCCAAGCTTTTTGGTGTGAGAATAAAACCCACAGCTTTCTGATTATCCAACATAAAAAGACATATGAAATACATATTGAGATAATGATATTGATTGAGACACTCACTGAGCGCAGCACTCCCTGAAGATGAAATGTGAACAGCCCAACAACTGACTGCCTGGAAATATATAACAGAAATATGCACTGAAAATTGGGGGTAGCTACATAACCTCAATACTGCTGTACTGGTGTACTGGTGACCATACCTGGCCAACTGTTAAAAGAGAGCAGTGCTGATGACCCAGGTGGGTCCACTGTGAATAACACTGTCTTGTTTAAATGAAGTATACATTGCCGGCTTACAGATATGTACATATGCATGTATTATTATATGTGTATATTTATACATACATATACATGCATGCACATTGACATAGGAATGTATTGCAATAAATACGGCATTTACTAATGTAGTTGTAAATAAATGTGTATAATAGTATAAGACATATGCCATAGTGTAACTATTTATACATAAATTGATGTCTTCATATTCTATAGATTCCATTTGGCATCTGTTGGAAACTTTGAAAATTCTTTATTTTTATATGCAGCTGTGCTCTTCTAGCAAAGTATGTCTGTTACTGTTTGTTCTAATCATACACACATTACTCCTAGTAATACACCAAAGTGCACTGACTCTCAAATCAAGTAAGACACTCATTGCCTTATAGTATTTCATAATGCTTACTTTTATCCAAGCTGGGGATGTCCACATGGGCTCTATACCCACCCTCCTCCCTCATGTTGCTGCTGCACCTACTAATATCAGGCATTTGCATGAAGCTGGTAACTTGTAAATGTCAGAATTAATTCTGTTAATGTAAACTTAGGTCCTAGTGCTAAGGGAATTCTGGTTGTTTTCCTTAACATCAATAACATTAAAACTAATCAGCTTTGCTTCAGACATTGATATCACATGTTAAACTGGATTTGTTAGCCATTATCAAAAATCTGGTTAAAGTATAAGAAATGTATGTCCTGTTGTATAACCCAGCAGCTCTACTTGTTCAATGACAATGGACTAGGGTAAAGAATTAGTAAATCTGTCCTCCTGCTTATTAAATACACCTCTAAAACATGTTATATAAAAAATCTATCCATAGATAATGGCCCAGATTGTTTGTTCAAATCCTATTATGCAGACATATTAAGCATTATGCAACAGTCTGCCTACCCTCTTCCATTATAGTCTCTGTCCTAAATGAATTTTTCAGTAACACATTTTAAAAATACTCAAAATAGCAACTGACATGACAGCAAACATAAAATACTTAAATTCTTTCCTCAAGTCAGCCTTCCTCAACTGGTCACAGAACTCACTAAACCAAATAAGGTATTGGGGATGATAGTTTGCTCAATATGTTTTTTACCGGTAGACCTCATAGATCTATAAAGGTAGAGCTCCTGGCAATTTTTCTGAGTGACCAGTTCCAACTTCCAAGTAATCACCCAGTGGTCATTTAAACATTGAAAAAGGCCACCCTGTTTATGTATAATATAGATCCTCCTTTGAGAACAATGGAAGCCACATTCTTAAGTGAAATCCTGTATTCAGAGAAATTATGGAGTTACTGTTTTGGATGTATTCTTAAAATAATGTAGTTGCAGCTATTTATATAATAAAAGCATTTCCCTGAAAGTCAGAAGACACAGAGGAGGCATTTGCCCCTAGCTTATCAAGGAGCAAATTAGAGAAACAGACAATGCAGAGAGCAAACAGAAGGGTTCCAAAATTCCTTAGCACTGCAAGGTACTTCTCATCCTTAGAAAAAGTGTCAGAGTAACACTAAATATGGCTAAATGTAGCTATTTCAGTACTTCAGGGAAAAAAGCATTATTAGCAAGTCACACTAGCACTTTCTGGAAGCTCGATAAGGATTTTAACAGGGGCTTCTGGAGTGAAACAAGGCACAAAACATGAGTAAAGGTACTTCTGCTGGTCTACTGAATGTGACAAAAGATTATGCAGTTAATGTTGATGCCCCGTAACCACACCAACCCTCCGCAAGTCCAATAATATATTATTAATACTTCATTCAACCTTTTCTCCTGTCACTTTAGAAAAGTAACAACAAAAAGTTTTCTGCAACATAATCCTGGAGACCCTACACCCTTACTTTCTCAAAATGGTTTGGCCTATCATTGTCAAGCCATTAGCACAGATCTTCAGTAACTCACATCAGGAATAGTCCTGCCCATGTTCAAATCCTGATGCTTCTGTTCCTTAATATAACATCATCTAAAAGGATATAAAACTATTTACTGACTGAACCCTTTAAATATTTTCAAAAACTCATCGAATAAATAGTATATGTGTGAATTTCTGAACACATCTATAGAAATGGTCTCTCACAACTAAAATAGCTTCAGAAAGGGGCTTAATATTCTTACAGCAATCTGTTTTGTTATGTGCACAATTTACTGACAGCTGCTATTTTTGCAGACTTGGAAGCCCTTGGAATCTCTCAGTCACTCTGTTCTTTTAAAGTTTGAAAATCTAGGTTTTACTGGTGGTGCAATTAGTTGATTCAGTAAATACCCTTAGGGTTGTTTCTGGTTGTTGTTATTCTGAATTAGGAATACGTACCTCAAGCGTCCTCAGGGTCGATCATATTTTCATAATTTATTAGACCTAAAAATTGCCTTCCCTGGACTGAATATCAAGTTGCATGTTCATAGGTTCATAGGTTCGTACTAGGCTATCTGCCCTAGGGCATTTATAAGCCTAGCCAGAGTGTGTGTGGCTTTCACCACCCCTTAGGATGAGAATACTACACCCTTTTAGGGTTTAGTTTACTGTGCCTCTGTCTAGTAGTGACACAGAGATGACCCCCGGGGTAAACCTACGATCTCCCATCCACTCGTCAAGATTTCTCTTGAAAAGAGTCAGTGAGGGGCTCTGCCTAACATGGATTGGGATTCTGTTCCAGAGTGTAGGGAGCCTCTGGGTTATGAATCTGTCCCTCCAGCACGTCCTATTTATTTCTGTGTTGAGGTTTAAGTCTCTTGCTCTCGTGGCTCTGGTGGATTCGGATTTACTGAGGTGGAGCATGTCCATTAATTCCGGATTGGACATGGCCTTGTACATCAGGCACAGATCACCTCTGAGTAGGCGGTATGCGACTGAATAGAGCTGGAGTTTTTTCAGTCGGGCAGCGTATGACATATGTTTAAGACCCTTTATCCTCTTGGTGAGGAACTTTTGGGGTCTTTCCAACTGCTGCATGTGACGGGTAAGATACATCCCAAATGGGGAATTGTACTCAATGATTGGCCTGATAAGAGAAGAGTACAGGGGCACAATGACCTCTCTTGATCTAGATGTGAAACCCTTCATGATAAGGTGGGCAATATAGAAGGTCTTCCTAACCACTTTGGCAATGTGAGTGTCAAATGAGAGGTTACTGTCAACCTGGGTCCCAAGGTCCCTGATTACCTCTTCCGTACTTAATGGATTACCACCTATGTGGTAATTTGTGGGTACCTTGTTTTTCCCAAAGGGTATGACTATACATTTTTTGGCATTCAGCTTAAGGCCATGGCTCTGGCACCAATTATCCATTTCTATGAGGCCTCTCTGAAGGATGTTTGTGTCCGCTGGAGTATCAATTATGGCGCCCAGTTTGCAGTCGTCTGCGAACTTTGTCAGCCACAATCCTCCTATGTTTGCCTGTACCTCGGAAAAATAAATGCCGAACAAGAGGGGTCCCAGGACTGAGCCCTGTGGGACACCGCTTGTGACTGGCTTAGAGTCTGACATAGCTCCAGCAACTCTGACCCTGTGGGTTCTGTCCTTGAGCCAGTTTGCAACCCATCTTGTGACATATGGGTTTACATTTAAGCTGGTGAGTTTGTCTATGATGCCCGAGTGGGGTATTGTGTCAAAGGCCTTTGCAAGGTCAAGGTAGGCTGTGTGAACTGCCTTACCCTCATCAATGGCCTTAGTGACGGTTTCAAAAAAGTCGATCAAGTTCAAAAGGCAGGATCTGCCTTTGACAAAGCCAAATTGGGTAGGATCCAATGTCTGTAGGTCCCCAATGTCTTTGTTTATGAGTTCCATAATGATCCACTCCATTAGCTTTGCAGACCAGGCTCGTCAAGCTTATGGGGCAGTAATTTCCAGGGTCCGTAGAAGCACCGCCTTTGTGAAGTGGTACCACTGTCGCCGTACGCCACTCTTTGGGTACGTATCCTGTAGTAAGGCTAAGATTAAACAGGAGCCTTATGTGTGGGTTTAGTTCCTCTTGGAGTTCATGTAGCACACAGCCCGGGACACCGTCCGGTCCCATTGATGCTGTGTTTTTAGCTTTAGAGAGGGCGGCTCTCACCTGGGCATCTGAGATATTAGGGAGGCTACACTCTGCTGGGATAGTTATTTCTCCTTTTGGGGGGGAGGGGGAGGAGAAATTTGCACTGAACCTGTCTGCCAGAATGTTGGCAATGTCAGTGGGTTCAGTGTATTTTGTATCATTTTGGACTAACTCTGAGCATATCTGGGAGTTTCCACCCAGGTTTCTAACATAGCTAAAGAAGGCCTTGTGATTGTCTTTTGTGTCTTTTGTGATTTTTCTCTCAAAGTTGGCCTTGGATGATTTTATGAGTGATCGTAGTTTTTTGCTAGTACTGATCAGAGATGCCTTCCCTTTTAGGGATTTTGCTCTGTCATGTAGTAGCTTCCTCCTCCTGTTGTAGAGTTTGTTTATGGCTGGGGTCCACCAGACCGGGCGCCTGCCTTTGGGGGAATGGGTCTTGGTTTTATTTGGGATTGCATGATCCATGCATTCTTGAAGGTGCCCGTAGAAGGCATTTGCAAAGGATTCAGCAGTGTGGGTTGTGGTTTCCACTGGCCCAGGGGCCTTGAAGGATACCATTTCAGTCTTAAGAAGTGTGAAGTTGGCTTTTGAGAAGTTCTTCACTGTGGTCTTTTGTGCAGGGGGTGGGGGCGGGATGTGGATTTCCAGTGAGATTAATTTATGGTTTGATCTTACCAAAGAGGGATATACTTCCAGTGTGGAGCATTTTGTCCCCATGTTTGTGATGATCAGGTCTAGTATATTGTCTCCTCTTGTGGGAATAGTGACCAGTTGTTCCATTGCATTTGAGTTTATGAATTCTAGGAACCTTTGGGCTAGGGTGTTGGGGCTTGAGTAATGTTCCCAGTCTATGTTTGGGTAGTTGAAGTCTCCCAATATGATGGTATTTGGAGAGACATTCATACTCTCTAGTGTCTTCAGGAAGGCTGTGTGGGGTTCCTGAGTTTGAGAGGGTGGTCTGTAGCATGCTACAAACTGTAAGGCAGTTTTGCCTATGGTTAGTTGCACCTGGATGGTCTCTGATGCTTCGTGCGTTGCCACTAACCTGGAGGTGTGGGTATCTTTGATGAATATGGATACTCCCCCTCCTTTTGTGGTTCGGTCCAAGTTTTGGGGCCGGAAAGCATGACATAAGGTAAAACCTGATAGTGCTGGGGTGCTCTCAGGAGCCTTGAACCAGGTTTCAGTCACTGCACAGACATCGATGTTCTCCATACTGAGAAGGGCTTCAAGGGCGTGCATCTTGAGGTTTAGACTTCTGGCATTGAGCAACATTACCCTTAGTTTTTTTTCACTTGTGTTTTCTAGGGAGGTAGGTTTGTCCTTTGAGCCTTGCCTAAAAAAGGCACTATGGGGGTGGCAAGAGCCTTGGCCAATATCCGGAAGCCCAGGGGTGACAGGTGCAAGCCATCCCTTGCGAAGCAGCGTGGCTTGTCAAGCATGTCATCCCAAGCAGACAGACATTGGATCCCCATAGAATGACACCAGTAATTAAGCCAATTGTTAAAACTGATCATTTTGTCTTTGTACTGTGGCATCATTCTTGGTGAGGGTAAGATGCTGCTCAGGATCAGGGTCATACCGGCCTGGGCTACATAATCAGAGAGCTCCTCTATGTCTCTTTTCATGTAGTCCAGGGAAGTACGTCTCAGGTCGTTCACACCGGCATGTACAATGACTGAGTCATATTTGTACTTGCTGTGGAGTGACCTGAGTGCTTGTGTTATGTGGTGGATTCTAGCTCCCGACCGGCAGCTTACTGTGACCCTCTCCTTGTTCAGTCTGGTGAGCGGTACGTCAGTGTGTCTGACTATGGAGTCACCTATTACCAGTGTGTCTGGCATGTTGTTTGGCCTTAAGGGCTGTGACTGTTTAGCACACTGACTTTGTGAACTATGTGTTGCATGTGCTATGTCTTGAGATGGCGGTTGCTTGGGTGTCTGCTTTGGAGGCCTCTGTTGTTTTGGTAAATTTTTAATCAGCGCCTCCGAGTATGTTTTTGTGTGTTTATGTGTTTGGTTTGCAATTGTGATAGTTCTATGTGAGACTGGGTTTGTGGTGTGCGTGGTTACCTTCTCCTTCTGACTGGTCTTGCCAGTACTGAATTGAGGGAGCTCAGCCTCCAGTTTGGCTATATAGTTGCATCTCTCGCATATATTTGTATTTGCTGGGAGGAGGAGAGGGTTGACTGTGTACATGAGGCAATTGTAACATTGCCTCAAGATTCCCAGATTCACCAGCTGAATAGGAGAGGACGCTAGCAACTGACCCTTCGACGCTAGCAACTGACCCTTCGACAGCCTGATGACCTAGCCATTCTTAGTTGTATTAGAACATATTCTAATTTACAAAGAAATGACGGAAAGATTTTTCCAAAGCAGTCATTTGGTTGCAAAGTACCAAGCTTATGGCAAAGCCATAAAAAATCTCTGATTTCTTGGGACTCTTAAAAGGTTACATAATACAGATTTGCTTAAAATTGTTGAACTACTCAATAACTCAATATATTATATTCAGATATTAACAATACTTAGATATCTGTCTTAACCTTCCACTTTTACTCTCAAGTTTGATGTAGAAACAGCTGTTGGTAATGATTTAAAATTGCTCAAGCAAAGCTATATCCATCCATCTGTCCTCTATTTCTTTTTCCAATTTTTGCACATGGGGTTGGGGTGTCACTTCAACAGTGACAATCATCTCAAGCCAAGGTTTACACTGCTGCGTGGCTAGTCCTGCCACATTCATTCATCCGTACCACTCACTCGCACCTATGGGCAATTTAGAGTGTCCATTTCACATACTGCATGTCTTTGGAATGTGGGAGGAAACTGGAGAACCTGGAGGAAACCCACACAACCACAGGCAGGACATCCAGTCTCCGCACAGAAGGCACCCCAGCGAAGAATCGAACCAGAGAACCATTTACTATGAGGAAGGAAAGCTAACTGCTGCACCAACACAGCCACTCATAATGAATCATAAACTCAGGTGGAAGTTAAACACACAATCCCCCGCTCTGTAAGTTGATGTCTTATCCATTAGGCCACTGGGCCCTTTCAGCTAAGCTATCCATGTTATCATTATTTCAAATAAATCTAGAAGAGTGACTGATTAAAGTCAAATGCATTATTATCTCAAACTCATCAGTAGCATTGATGCCCTGCAAACTACTTTTAATAAAAATGGCAATTTTACCTCCCACTCCAAAACTTCTGAACATCATTGTCACACCCTAGAAAAAGACAACTATTATGAGCTACCCTAGTAATGGCGCCTCCTATTCTTATTTTCAAGTTATTACATTTTAATTCTGCCTCCCAAAGACAATGTGATTGGAAATAGCCACTCATAGCTATCCTTTAAGAAATCTTAGTCAAGGTGACCTTCAATTATAAAGGATAGCCTATGACTTAGCGTTTGGTGCAAATAGTTTTAGTAAAGCTGCTCCTGTTATTTTAAATCAGCCACAATTGCACCTAAGAAATAAATAAAACAGCTTTTTGCAAAACAATGCTATACAAATACCCTTCTGTGGTTTACAGAAAGGTTTATAGGTTGCTACTAGTGATATACCAGTTAAGCCTTTTTAAGCCTAGTGACTGCAATGTCACTAGTAGACCCAGCTAGTTACTTCCCTTTCTATAAGGATAGGGGGACTAGGTCTGGGGATGAATCTGCAGTTTCCCATTTACTGAAGTTAGAGTTGAAGATGGCAAACTATGTGCTTTACTTTACAGAAAGTGAGACTTTATTCCTGATGTGGGAAATTCTTTGGGACAGATACTTCTCATGCCAAGTCCAAGTTACTTTGCATTATGAATTTAAGTGTCTTGATCTTGTACAAGTGTAACAGACATATAGTAGATCAAGTTGGATAAGGTCATTTACAGCTTTGCAGGCCAGGTATAGATTATCCTATAGGAATCTGTAATACTCAGAGAAGAGACACAGGGTTCTTATATGTTCATGGTAACTTATGGCATGCTATGCTAACCCAAAGCGTTGTTTTTTTGCAGATTGGTTTTAGTTTCTTTTCACAGTGGCAAACTTGGCAGAAACTAATGGGAGAAAGTGCAGCTGAATTTATCTGCAAGGATGCTAGCTGCAGTAAATCATTAAGGTCTACACTGGTGATTCCATTAGAAATAAGCTTGTTGCAATTTTAGGGATTATTGCTGATGTGAGTTTTTGTTCAATTTGTTAGTGCTATTATCATTTTCCTGTTATTGTAGCTCTTGTTTATAGTAATCCTTAACTAGTGAGGTTTGTAGGTAAAGTATTTGTTGCTACTACAAACATGAAACTTTATACAAATGTTGAGATGGGAATATAGACTTTCAGTACATGTGGTGCCATTTAGTATAGGTCATCAGTGTGTGGGGGACAGTTGAACTGTCTCATGTCCTCATCAAATGCAAGCAGATTAACACTGGAGATGTCTCAGAGTTAGCTGAGTCATAATATAAATACCACAGTGCAGTGATCTGACTTGACCAACAAGGATATAACAATGGATGAGGACCTGAAAGGGACTGTGTTTGTGAAGAAACCATCAAGAATGTTGGTGCCCCTAGTGGGGAATGATATTTGTTCAAGGTAGTTTGCAATAATAAAAGTTATTTTTACAGGTGTATCCATACCTCTCAACTGTACAGATTTTTGCCGAATGTCCAGATTTTTGCCTTGTGATTTTCTGGCAAATTAGTAACAAATCATTAAAACCAGCAAAAAACAAAAAACACAAATAGGGTAAAGTATCACCTCCTAAAAAGTAATATATATGTCCAAGATGAAAGAGGTAGATACACCAAGACAATCGAAGTCAACCACAATTGTATATCACAGCAACACAAATTTATTGAATAAAGTAGCGCTTTCACGTCTGCCAGGACGCTTCATCAGACTTAATAATTACAACCATTTTTTCATTCATTTAAATAGCCTACATCCTCCTTGGTGTATCTACCTCTTTCATCTTGAACAAATCATTAAAGACTGAAGTTAGAAAATAATGACAGACATTTACATTTCAGACTTCATACCCTTCAGAAAATTCATAATAATGCAAACCTGTTATTCTACCAACTTTCTAAAATTGTAAGAGCAATATGTAAAAAATGTCCCTATTTATGGGCCTTTGCCCCCTTTTATTTATGGGTTTACCCAGATTTCTTGCCCAAAGAGGTTGAGAGATATGATATGTGCCAGTTTACAGAGATGTAGTTAAAGTCCTAAAGAAAGATGGTATTTTGATTAATGAAGATGGACTGTATTCTGTTAAGATATAATTTGGGATCTGTAGACTCACGGATGGTGTTCTGCAATAGGCCAGAATGTGCTCCATGTTCTTGTTTACTGAGAATAAAAGACGAAGGAGTTTAGTTTTTTTTTCCAGGCTGATTGGCCTAGACTTTGATTTTTAGGCAAAGATAAACATTCCACCACCAGCATTACTGCTATCTACACTTGTGGTCCTTAATAAAAGATAGGCAGGGAAGCTAGGTAAAGAGGTAGTACTGTCACTGTTTTGGATCTGGTTTACAGTGACAACACAAATATCTATGATTTTCAGATTTAGAAAGCCCTCAAGAGCAGCAGTTTCCTATTTAGGATCTGAGCATTGAGCAACGGTAAATTAATACTTGCCAACCTGGAATCTTTATTTACTAGATGAGAAGCTTGAGTAGGCTGAACTTGATAAAAAATGGCATGATGGTGATAGAAAATGTCTTAACCAATAAGTCTTGATGAAACTGGTGAAGGTAATCCTTAAAAAACATAGGGGACCATCTTCAAATTCCCTCCAGACAGATGCACATTAAGACCTCTCTGAATGACACCAATAACTTTTTATTTAATTATTAACATCAATCAACTTTTCCTTACATTGTGGTATCATCCTCGGTGATGGTAAGATACTTCTCAAGACCAGTTCCTTCCCAGCCTTAGAAACATACTCGGAGATGCCTATCATGTCCATCATCCTATAGTCTAACAGGAAGCAACTCAAGTCATTTACACTCTCACCCCATTTTTACAACCTTTTATTACATCTCAGGTATCTCCTCAATCCTTTTATTTCAAATCCTAAGATGTGGCCTAAAGTCTTTTTATAGGTACTCTGACAAAATTGCTCTTATTGTTTTGCAGTTCCACAAGGATATGGGTTGCCTTTGCATGATAGCTACAGTATTTTAAAGTCAAGGGAATGGTACCAATCTCCACATTTTTACTCCTGTTACTAAATGATCAGGTTAGATAAAGCAAATCATTTCCCAATAATGTCTATCCTAAATACTTAAGTGACATTTTAGAAGGGGATCTATATGAACCAGCAATACATACTGAGAAAACTCATTTTACTAGATGATTGCAGGAAAAATACACTGCAAACATGTTTCTTTATTATTATTATTATTATTATTATTATATTATTATTATTATTTATATTATTATTCAATAGCCCAAAACTGGTGAAAAATAACTTGTATGACCAAGTTTTGTTTCTATGTGCTGCAAGCTTATATGAATGTATAATTTTGTTAACCATACAGTTCCAAAATGACAAAAACAGAAATATTCCTAACACTGAGTATACTCCATACCTGATATATGGCCCTGCAGTTCCTTGCTCCATCTCCCAAACCTCCTTATGTACTAGGCAGCCTGTTTAAATTTAACTATGTAATTAAAAATGATGTGCTGGTATAGAAAAATCACTACAATATTTCTATTTTGGGTATGTACAGTGGATATAAAAAGTGTATACTCCCCTGTTAAAATGCCAGGTTTTTGTGATATATAAAAATGAGATCACAATAAATCATTTCAAAATTTTTCCCACCTTAAATGTGACCTATAACCTGTACAATTCAATTGAAAAGCAAACAAATCTGTTAGGGGAAAATATAAAAATAAAAAAACATACAATAAGCTGGTTCCATAAGTGTGCATACCCTTAAACTAATACTTTGCTGAAGCACCTATTTACAGTATTCAGTCTTCTTGAGTACACACCTGCCATCAATTAAAGAGACTCTGATTAACCCCAAATACTGTTCAGCTGTCCTAGTAGAATTTTCCTGACATTTATTCGGTTGCCTGCTACAGCAAAAGCCATGGTTCACAGAGACCTTACAAAGCATCAAAGGGATCTCATTGTTGAAAGTATCAGTCAGGAGAAGGGTACAAAAAAATTTTCACAGCATTGGATACACCATGGAACACAGTGAAGACAGTCATCACAAAGTGGAGAAAATATGGGACAACAGTGATGTTACAAAGAACTGGACGTCCTTCCAAAATTGATGAAAAGACAAGACAGAAACTGGTTAGGGAGGCTGCCAAGAGACCTGCAGCAACACTGAAGGAGCTGCAGGAATTTCTGGAAAGTACTGGTTGTGTACTACATATGACAACACTCTCCCGTATTCTCCATATGTCTGGACTATGGGGTAGGGTTGCAAGATGGAAGCCTTTTCTTGCACAGAAAAACATCCAGACCCAGTTAAAATTTGCAAAACAATACATCATGTCTCCCAAAAGCTTGTGGGGAAATGTGTTATGGTCTGATGAGACCAAGGCTGAACTTTCTGGCCACAATTCCAAAAGGTATGTTTGGCACAAAAACAACACTTTGCATCACCAAAAGACACCATCCCCATGGTGAAGCTGCTTGTGATGGCAGTATCATGCTTTGGGGTTGCTTTTCTTCAGCTGGAACTGGGGCTTTAGCCAAGGTGGAGGAAATTATGAACAGTTCCAAATACCAGACACTTTTGGCCCAAAACCTTCAGGCATCTGCTAGAAAGCTGAAGATGAAGAAGAATTTCACCTTTCAACATGACAATGACCCCAAGCATACATCCAAATCAACAAAAGAATGGCTTCACCAGAAGAAAATTAAAGTTTTGGAATGACCCAGCCAGAGCCCAGACCTAAATCCAATAGAAAATCTGTAGGGTGACCTGAAGAGGGCTGTGTACAAGAGATGCCCTTGCATTCTGACAGATTTGGAGTGCTTTCGCAAGGAAGAGTGGGCAAATATTGCCAGTTCAAGATGTGCCATGCTGATAGACTCCTACCCAAGAAGACTGAATGATGTAATTAAATCAAAAGGTGCTTCAAAAAGTATTAGTTTAAGGGTGTGCACACTTATCCAACCAGCTTATTGTACATTTTTTTATTTTTTATATTTTTCCCGCAACAGATTTGTTTGTTTTTCATTTGAATTGCCAGAAATTCCTGCAGCTCCTTCAGTGCTTTGTAAGCTCTCTGCAAACCATGGCTTTTGCTGTGAAAGTCAACTGAGTAAATGTCAGGGAAATCCTACTAGGACAGATGAACTTTATTTGGGGTTAATCAGAATCTGTTTAATTGATGGCAGGTATGTACCCAAGAAGACTGAATGCTGTAATTAAATCAAAAAGTGCTTCAACAAAGTATTAATTTAAGGGTGTGCACACTTTTGCAACCAATGTATTGTACTTTTTTTATTTTTCATATTTTTTCCCCTAACAG